>NC_045733.1:23998046-24002440 GCF_008692095.1 Etheostoma spectabile | reverse complement strand
CCCCACCCTCCTTTTTTTTTTTTTTTAGATTAGAAGCTTTCTCTTTGCAGAAAACATATCCAATATATATGTATGAAGGATGGGACCATTTTCCATAAACAGCTTCTTAAGGACAGTTTTAGTTTTAGTTCCATTGTAGGCTATTTATGTCAACATCAGGTCAATTATGCAGTATAGTTTTAAGGAGTGCCCACACAGACAATTATTTGTTCGGTCATGTCTTCATTTAGATGTGTCGCAACATTGTGTTTTATCCTGCATGTCTGGCAGATTAAGTGTAGCACAGGTTTTAAGTGAGGAGAGATTTCAAAGGTACAAGGTCTATACTGTTTAGAGCTGTGACCAGAGCTGAGAATCGCAGGAAATGCAAAGATATTTACTCACACACATTACACTTTGCTTACTGCTGTATCACCAGGAGTTTTACACTCCTACAGCTTTCCTCTCTCGACTTGTCTTCTCTGGTCACAGCATTGAAACTGTTTTACTATTATCAACGTGGATTTATTTATTTCAGTATTGTCTTTTTTCAAGTATCAAAGGTGAAGCCATGTATCACTGAGCAGAATGGACAGAAAAATGTTTTTTTTAAAGTTGGTTTTGGCGAGTTTGTATCAAATCTGTTTAGCTTTACAACAATGTTTTCTGCGTTATTCCCACACTTACACTAACTGCAGCTTTGTGGACCAATTCCACCCTATGCCTTCCTGTTTAGTGGCCAGGAAAGCACAACATGGGCCTTTTAATACCGAAAAACAACAGATTATGTTTGTGCTTTTCCCTACATCAGGGTTAAGTTTTGGGTCACTGACAAATTGGTACCTTTTTTTTGTTTTTTGTTTTCTTTTTTTTAGTCTAAAACCATTAATCTAAGGAAGTATAGATCAAAATGTTTTTGCAGTACAGAGAGCTGGGGATGTATCAGTGAACTTGATCTGATGAAGAAAGAGAGAAATAAAAAATATTTTATCAATTGAAGTATCTCATTAAATGCCATATTAAGCAGAACACTCTCCATCTGACAGGAACTAGCTACAACCCAACACAAATTGTAAGTGGAGTAAAGAGACATTAGTATGTGTAATTGTTTAGTGTTGCATCTGTATTTGAGAATAATTTGATGTCCATATGCTCTCATCATGACAACAATCTGCCTTTTGATATAGTTTGGATTAGTAGATAGTTAAAGTATGGTTTGTGTAAAGAGTACATATCTGTGGGAAGGAAAACGGTAACTGAAGGAATAAATAACCATTTGAGTGTTTCTAAATGTTAATAAAGTGTATCACGATGTTAGTTGCACATTGTTGGACAAAGCCTTATCTGAATAATTTCCTATCTGAAGGACTTAAAACACATAATCAACATTGTGGCATTGTCCTGTCAGTAAAATTAGTAGAAATTGTTATTTTTAATGCCATAAGTTAACCAGAACTATGGGAGTCTGGTTGCACTGTTTAGCCATCATTTCAAATGCACTTTTAAGACATTGGACAAGTGGAAGTCAGATAAATGCTAGATGGATAAGGTTTTTTTATTTATTTTTTTGACTCCCACCTTTCTACTGAACTGCAACCCATAAAGCCGCTCTACAAGATTCCCTGTGCGAGTGGGCGCTTCACTTAATCAGTGATTTTTCTTGCTGTTTTATTAAAACTATCTCTTGTGAATGTCGGTGATGCAGCACCAGCCATCTCAGACTCGGTCAGACTATCCTTGTGGACTGATGTATTGAGAGGAGTGCGGAGTGGGTAGGCTGGCCTAGTTTCGAGGAGAAAAAAACACGTTCATTCATTGGGTCGTATTCTTGAGCAGAGCTGCAAAGTCTTTTTGCCCTGGGCTTCTCTTGGGCTCTCAAATGGGAGAAAGTGTCATTCCTTCACTCTGCATTTTTACATTTAGGGGAGAGTTGGTTGTATGATACAATGTAGACATTATAAATGACCATAGTTCTTATGAGCACTAGCGTTGATTGTGCCATTTTAAAAATTGTTCAAACGGAACAAACAGTACATCATCACCCCAGCTGTTGTGGTACTGGTGTGAACATGCTGAAGCCAGTACCAAATGTTCCCTCTCTGACCCATGTGTACATTTGACAAACTGTACTGTTTGTAGTTTCTGGTAGCTGTGCTTAGTGAATGTGTTCACCGTTAAGAAACTAAGAAACTTGGAATAAATTGTCAAATCTGTAAAAGTAAAATAAAAGAATTCAGCACTGTTGGAGTGTCTCTGGGGGGATTTTTTTCACTTTTTAAGAATGAGATTCTTTCAGTCATGTTAACAAAAGTCACGCCAATAAATAAACTAAATCTGCAACATTGATCTATATTAGTGAAGTGGCATGTGGATTTTTTTGCCGTCATTTATTGCTTTTTCGGAGACTGCACAAGACTAAAAGATTGTAATCAGAGCTACATGTAATGGATTACCTTCGATTGAGATTTCACGAATCTGATTACGAGACAACATTGTGTAGAAAGGTGAAAAAAGATGTTTTATAACACTGATAAAATGGCACCCTTTAATTCAGATTTTATAAAGTAATCTTTTCTATATATTACAAGGAGGCAATGTAATGTACAGGAATGTTACTTCATGCAGTTAAGTTTTTTTTTTTTTTTAAATATAAAAATCTATAATGTGTACTGGATTAGACTGTAAATGTAACTTTCCCGGCCTCGCAGGTGGACATGCAGCAGAGCAGAGTCACAGCTTAAACACTCACTAAGAAGCTTACTGTTCCCTCGCAGACAATCCCCTTCACTTGAAAACTCAATTTAGTTCTCCGGAGACAAATACCTGCTGTACAGAGAGGGAAAAACATTCTCTTGTGAGGTAAGATTGTATTATTGATCTGGCTGCTTTTTGTGGAAATAATGTTTTGCAAACTGATGTTGAAGTGTTTTGCTTTTACGTTTGGGTTCAAGTTATGAAATCGGTGTAGAACGTAGAGTTTATAACTTGTGATGAACCAGCCTGGATGGAGGTTGATTGTGATAAATCTTTTCAGTTCATGCTAAGGTTTGTTTAGTACCAAAGAACACGATTACTCCAACAACAGCCAAAGTTACAAGTTTACTTATTAATTAAGTTGACTGTCATCTATAGTCATCTATAAAGCTTGTATGAACATAATAGCAGCCCAGTGATGCTTAGTTTGAGTTCAAATGGCTACCATAACACATTTCATTCGACATTCTGTACACCGTATATTAATACTGATGGAAGGAGCAAAAATGTAATGATAATTAACTTAAATGTCTAACTAAGGTTGTGGTTTTCTGAATGTACTTGCTTTCTGACAATTCTGAAATGAGGATTTGTGATGTGAAAGGTTCCATTCAGTTGTAATTTGGTTTATACTGTGTTATTCTCTGGGTGTGTAGCCTACTGGATGTGTGCAGTTCCCAGAATAGCTGTGCTGTAGGCCTTTCCTCTGGAGCTCAGAGAAGGATCAGGCTGGAGTAGATTACCAACTACTTATCTTCTGACACACACACACACACACTTTTATGTTTGTGTTTGTGTTTTCCACAGGGCGTGTTGGTGGTCATCTGCAGCCATGTGTGACCAGACGTTTGTGGCGGCCACTTTTGGCCCCTGTGAGAGCTGTGGGCTCGCAAGTCCTCTTATGAACATCTACATTAAGACTGAGCCCATAAACTACTGCTCCTTCTGTGTGGAAGTGGTATGTTTTTCTTTCAGTTTCTCATCATTAAAGTGTCTTCATGTCAGTAGCTTGTTTTATTTTATTATTTTTAAGTTTACTGTGGGCGCCCAGATAGCTCAGTTGGTTGTCTTCATCTTTCCCGTCAAAATAAAGGCTGAAAAATGCCCCAAATAAACTTTTTTTTAAAAATACTTTTTGGGCCTTTCTTGACAGAATAGCTGAAGAGATGAAAGGGGAGAAGGACCTGCAGCAAAGGGCTGCAGGTCGGAGTCAAACCCAGGCCTGCTGCATCGAGGGGTAAACCTCTATATGTGGGCGCTCACTCTCCCAACTGACTTATCCAGGCACCCCATTAGCTTGTTTTTAGTTTTATTTTGAGTGGATGTAGTAGTGTAGCTCTAAAAAGATATGTATCTACTGAAAAATGGAAAAAGAGAGATTGAATCCCTGCAAACTCTTTAAAGGTCAGCAAACTGTTTTAACCCTGTGGCCCTGAAGTTACAGGGGTCTCCTACTTTTGCGTTTATCTATGAACATATAGTATGTGATAACAGCAATCTGGGAGGCAGCTGCCAAGCCTCCACGTACATATCTTTGAATTGGTGAGGATCACACTAACACTCTGTGCAACATCTGTTACTCAGCAGCGCCTTTTAACATGCAACTGGATTAACGTAGTTTATACACACACACACACACACACACACACACACACACACAC
>NC_045733.1:23989166-23998036 GCF_008692095.1 Etheostoma spectabile | reverse complement strand
ACACACACACACACACACACACACACACACACACACACAGACAGAGGAAGTCATGAGGACCTTGAAGAGAGAGATGCATGCCACTGAGCTACCTCCTAATCTGTGGCTCTTCATCATCAACTAACTGGACACCAAAAAAATGTCCTAAAATAATTTGAGTTGCGTGTTAGTGTTTCTAACCTTTTTTTTGCAATAGTAAAACTAAGGTAAAATTGTAATTGTACTTGTGATTGAAACTCAATCAAGCAGATAAACCTTCTAACACATTGCATCCAACTCTTTTATAATGTATCATCTCTGTCAAATAGCTTTTAGATTGGATTTAATGAATGGTACCTCGGGGAAATTGAGCCAATTAAAGTTAAATGTGCCTACATTTGTTGGAGGAAAAGGGATTCTTTTCTGTTTGAGGTAGCCTATGTGTCTAGCCTTCATGGTTTAAAACAAGTGTTAGGCTATGGGCTAATTGATCATGTTAATCACAATGCCTTTGTTTAACGTGATGTAAAAGTTGCTTATCCCAATTTGGTGTGATTTGACATGCTACATAAGCACCTATCCGTTGCAGCGCAATAAAAGAGACAGAAAGGATGTGTAACTTTTAGGCTTTATTATGAAAAGCTTAAGGGTCAGGGTTTTATTCTCGACTGATTTGAGCTCTTTTAGAGTAATTGTGCTACGGGTAGCCTATATGCGGAAGGCTGAAAGCTGCACCAGTGTCAGCGTGTCTAAATGCCAGTGGTGCCCGTGTGTATTTGAATGTGGAGGATGAAGGGAGGAGGGGGTGACAGCCGAGGGCGAGCTGGGACACGCGTGGCGCAGCATCACTACTACTGGTCGTGCTCGAGGACTATTTTAACAAACCCGAACAACCGTCCCGTACCCGCAAATTTCCCCGTTCCTCCCGTGTTTATCTTCCCCTTCCGCGCCCTCCTCAGTGTTTTTGTTGTTTTTTCTCTCAAAGATGGCTTGTCAGGGGCTCCAAGAAGGGGAAACCGTGGCGAGTCTGAAGAGGGAGAGCGACAGTCTAAAGAAGAAGCTAGAGGAGGAGCGGAAAAAACTCAGCGACGTAGAGTGTAAGTGTCCTGGACAAAAACAACAACTATTACATCTGCTGGAGCCTATGCCTTTACTCGTTTTTTTTCAAAATGTCATTATAACGGTTACCTAAGTTAAGAGATGCCCACTGTGACGGGACATTTTCATAAAATAGTTTTTAATACGATTCAGACGATGATGAGCTTGTGCATATCTTCTGTAAATCTCCATCTCCAGTCAGCCTGGGGTGGAGGCTATAACAACCAATGAAATATTAAATGCTGCTTACATGCATAAGCATCTCTAATAATAATAATAATAATAATAATAATATATGAGCCTATGACATACGGGCACCATTCTGTTGCTTTTCTTACTTTTACTTAGTTTTGATACTGCATTTTGTTAAAGACATTTCTGTACTTTTAATGAAGTAAGATTTTGAATGAAGCACCTTCAGTGTGATGGAGTATTTTTACATTGAAGTATTCCTACTGCCAGCTCTCATAAACTGTGTGTGTGTGTGTGTGTGTGTGTGTGTGTGTGTGTGTGTGTGTGTGTGTGTGTGTGTTTGTACGTACGTACGTACGAGTACGTGTACGTGTACTTGTACGTGTGCGTGTGCGTGTGCGTGCGTGTGGGCGTGCGTGCGTTGGTACCTCAGTGAACCAAGTGGCTGAGAAGATTGAGGTGTTGGGTCCTCTCTCCATAAAGACCAGACGTGTGCTGAAGGGTCATGGGAACAAGGTGCTGTGTATGGACTGGTGTAAAGACAAACGTCGTCTCGTCAGCTCTTCACAGGTATACTCTGCACACACACACACACACACACACACACACGCACACGCACACACGCGCACGCACACAAACACAGATGTTACTAATAGAAATATAGTGCAGTATTAATAAGGACAGTGTTCATTTTATGCTATGCAGCCCTATAATATATGGACTCCATTTGTTTTTTGTGTACTTTTTTATGTAATGCAGCTCTTTTTTTCTGATCTAGGATGGCAAAGTGATTGTCTGGGATGCATTCACTCTTAATAAGGTAAGTAGAGGTCTGTGTGGTGCTTTTCGGCAAATGTAAGATAATTACCAATAATTACCATGAATTAAGGAGGCTAATATCAAAAGCTTTGGTTTTTTTGAAGAAGAAAAATAAATCTATTTTTAGATATAAACATAAAACATATAAAAGGCTTAAATATGCAAAAAATCTCTTTATCAAAATTCAAAAGTTCTGCTATTCCTCTGTTGGTTTTACTTTTATGACAAGAGCCAAAGTGAAGAGAAATTTGAGGATATGCTGCTGAAGAGTTTAATTTAGTGTATATGTCCAAGTTAAAATACAGTAGGAAAAGAATACAAATGTATACAACATTGTCAGGGATAACACGACAAGTCCTTCAGATAGGAAAGGTGGAGAGAGGGGAGACGACATGCAGCAAGGGGCCACGGGGGTGGAATCTAACCCGGCCGCTGCGGTAAGACCTGAACCTTGGTACAGGGGGCGCACGCTCAACCAGGTGAGCTATCAGTGCGCCCTGAAACATGTTGAATGATGATCTTATTATCTCGTTTCACCTTCATGTCTAAGGAAATCATTTCTCCATCAGTTTGACATGTCAAAGGATACTAAATACTACAGTACCCATGAGACTTTTCAAACATAGAGAAGAATTCAGAGTTGGGAATCGATCTATAATCCAACAATAAAGTAACAAGTTCTACAAACTCAGGCTCAATATCAAGCATTTGCTGTGTGGAAAACAGAAAAAAACAAAATGCAAGACTTTGCACTTCCTTGGGAAAAAAATGAATGTGACTTTTACTTCTAGAAGCTTGGTTTCCCAGTTTTCACCATAAGTACTTATGTTGAGTGAGTGGGGGGATCATCCTCTGCTGCCGCACTCCTCTGAGAGAGATGGTGCAACACGATCACATATGCGTTTAAAGATTATCTATCCATCTGTCCCCTGTAATAACTGTGTGTGTGTATGTGTGTGTATGTGTGTGCATGTGTGTATGAGAGCACTTAAATGGCAGACAGGACTCAGCCTGGTTTGACCATCACGCCTCTTGATGGAGCAGACATTACCACACTGAACATAATCCCTATTAATAGAGTTTTTCTGCAGCTGTGTGGCTGTTTGTGTATATGTGTAAGAGAATAGTTGGTTTATGCTTATTAAAGAGGATGTATCTTACCAATAACAAACACTCTATTTATGTTTTTCTTCCATGTGTGCGTGCGTGCGTGTGTGCGTGCGTGCGTGCGTGCATGTGCGTGCGTGTGTGCGTGCGTGCGTGTGTGTGTGGTATAGGAACATGGGGTAGCCCTGCCGTGTACATGGGTTATGGCGTGTGCTTATGCTCCCTCAGGTTGTGCTGTGGCATGTGGGTGAGTACAAAGAATTTTTTATTGCCCAGATTTTATAAACTACTACTCTTTCCAACAATAGAAAATCAATAACACTATCAAGTGAAATAATATATTTGGAATTGTTTTAATAAAAAGTCATTACTATTATGAAAGATATATTATATTCATTCTTGAGATATTATATTATTATTCCCCAGTGTAACTTGGAAAAAACATAAATAATGAACTTTGTCGCTTTTTTTTTATGAATTTACACTCATGTAGTTAAATTGCATAATAGAAAATCCTTTTGCATATGATAGCTACTTCAATTGTCTATAATTTGTCTGTTTGTTTGGTGACTGCAACTGCTATTGCTTAGTGGGGCTAAATGAGATTCTACTGGGAATATGTTTTGTTCAATATACTGAATCTGACACCAAGAAATAAACATTAATATCCTATAACCAATTAATCGTCATTTCTCTGTCAGCCTGGATCAATTAGGGTTATATCCTTGCCCTAAACCCTGCGTAATAATGATCTACTATTTCATCTTAAATAGTGAGAAACCCATCATTTAACCTCTGACGTTTTTATCTCCTTCCAAAAGCGGATTGGATAACAAGTGCTCAGTGTTCCCGCTGTCACTGGACAAAAATGAGAACTTGTCTGCAAAGAAGAAGTCTGTTGCCATGCACACAAACTATGTATCAGGATGCACCTTCACCAGCTCTGACATGCAGGTGGGCACTAGTTTAATGTCTTGTGATAAACTGGAAATAAGACAATTTTATAGATGAAACTTTTGTAATCTATTATCAATGATCAAATGCATTTTAATGAAATGTAAATGCAATGAGATGAAGCAGTTACGCAGAGCTTCTATGTTTGCCGGACGCCGGAGAGCTCCGCGGCAAGTCCACACACGGCAGAGAGCACAGAGTAGTCAAGCACAGAAATAAAATAAGACATTCGGTTCATTTTCAAATTAAAATAGACCCCGATGATGGAAACGTACTGTTGTTGGTTTTGTGATTATATCTACAAGAATTTGCGAGATTCCGTGACTTCAGCTGTCAGCCATGGTTGTTCCGCAACAAATCCGGACCTGGTGGGTATTGACAGGAGGAGACACACAGAGCCAACACACAGCAGAGCAGATATGCAACTGGGGAAAATTAGGAGTTACTTTCCCATTAATACTCAAGCCACAGCAGGGCTCATCCGGGATTTGAACCCGGGACCTCTCACACCCGAAGTGAGAATCATACCCCTAGACCAACGAGCCACAAACTTTTTTTTTTGTTGCAAATATTTCAAATACTGTATTTTAGAATTATGAGTATGTTGCGTCAAGTTTTTTAGGATTTTGCATCGATGTACCATACCTCTATTTAAAGGTTTATTTGACTCCCTAACATGATAGAAGTTAGGTATGGGACAGAATCAAAAGGAGATGGCAGAGATATGTAGCTTTAATAATTTACTCGTCTCTAGCCATCAGCAAGGCAGAGGATTCACAATGACAGAGGACAGGGAGATGGATGGCAGGGCTGTGGAGGGGGCAGAAAAGAGACAAGGGGGGGAATATGGTCCTTTACCCTGGGTGTATTAATAGACACTGAGTGGCCTTTATCTAGGAAAGAGTGGAGCACACTGACCCGAGTGTAGAACATTTAACACAAAGACACACACGCATGGCTCCTCCTTGACTTTCTCTCTCATACTGCAAACACACAAAGAAACATACATGCACATTAGCACACTGTGACACTCACAGCTTTTATACTAGACCTCGGAGCACAAAGCTCTGAACTACTGAACATTGAGATCTCAGGAAGTGTGTTTACTATTCTTTCATTTGTTTGTGTTTGTGGTTCACTGATAAATGCATTCATGTAGAAACTAGGGCTACCTCTCAGTGCAGGATATGGTTTGTTTTTGGTGCCTGAGGTCATCCAGCAGGAGCTCTCTAATCCTCTAGCCAGCAGGGATCTCTGATGTCTGCATGTGTCTCTAAGGAAATCACTGACATTTTAGCATGTTGTGTGCTTGTTTGTATGTGAATACATGATACACAGTGATAGTTTTCTGTTAGAAAGTGCTGTGGACCTTTTTCCTTAGAACTGACTTTGGAAAGCGGCTGTTGATGACGCTATTCTGTTTTATTAAGATACCAGTGAGGTCAAAATGAACACATGTCCGGTACTTATAACTTGGACTTTATCCTTCAATTTGTTTTCTCCATCAATTAAAATATTTCCAGTTTATTTTTGGCTGTTTCTCTCCTCAGGTTTAAGTGTTCAAATTGAGAATGAAAGTAAAGCCTGTCGCTAAAGTGGCTAACCATAACCCTTAAAGTAGAAAACAGATAACCAAACTTGACTGCAATATGCATTGTGTAGGTGTTTGTAAGAAAACAAAGGCTACTACTTCTCTAAATTTTAATCAAAGCCTGCTGTTTTATTTTTTCCTTGTTCTTATTTGAGACAAATTTTTATTATCACATTCCTATCCAATTTTTTTAATTCTACGACCACCATCATCAACCTTCACTGTGGAGTTTCCAATAGAATATAGAGTTTACCTATCTCAACCATGTGATCTTAACACATCAAAGTACCCTGTGATGCCAGTTCAGTGTTTGCACAGTTTCTAAGCTGTAGGTTGGTATCCACAGATCCCTTAGTAAATCATACTGATGATATATTAATAAATAATAATAATAATTATATTATAATAATAATACATTTCATGATCAGATGAAGTTTGTGAAAATGTTACAAAATATGCTTAACGTACATGTCTTGAAATAAAGTTTTCACATTGTTTTGTGTTTTCTGGATGTATGTTGAACATGTGTGCCGGGCCTGTGATCTTGTATGCATGTGTGTATGCATGTGTATGTGTGCATGTGTCTGCTAGATCCTGACCTCCAGTGGTGATGGCACATGTGCCTTGTGGGATGTGGAGAGCGGGCAGCTGCTGCAGAGTTTCCATGGTCACACAGCTGATGTTTTGTCCCTGGACCTCGCCCCATCTGAGACTGGAAACACTTTTGTCTCTGGGGTGAGAGAAAGATAGTGTTTGTCTGTTTGTAATTCATGTGGTTGTGGCAAAACCCTGCCTGTAACTGATGGTCTTTTTTGTGTGTGTGTGTGTGTGTGTGTGTGTGTGTGTGTGTGTGTGTGGTGGTGTGTGTGTGTGTGTGTGTGTGTGTGGGTGTGGTGTGTGTGTGGTGTGGTGTGTGTGGGTGCGTGTGTGTGTGTTGCGTGTCGTTTGGTGGTGTGGTGTTGTGTGGTTGTGCGTGTTATGTTGGTGGTTGGTGTTTGATGTGTTCTTTGTGTGTGTTTGTTGGTTTGTTTGTGTGTGTAGTTTTGTGTTGTTTGTTATTTTGTGTGTTGTTTTTTTGTGTTTGTTTTGTTTGTTTAGTGGTTGTTGGTTTTTTTGTGTTGTTGTGGCTTTTCTGTGTGTTGTTTTCTGTTGTTTTGTTTGTTTTTATGTGTGTGGATTTTTTGTGTCTTTGTTAGGGTGCTTTGTTTGTGTTGTGTTTTATGGCCTTGTTCTGTTTTGTTGTTGTCGTGGTTCGTTTTGTTTTCTTTCTGTGTTGTCTGTGTTTTTTTTGTTTTTTTGTTGTTTTTGTTTGTTTGGTTGTGGTTGTTTTTTTTGTTTTGTGTGGTGGTTTGTTTTTGTGGTGGTGGTTTGTTTTTGGTTGTTGTGTGTTGTTGTTTTTTGTTTGGTTTTTTGTTTTTTTTTGGTGTTTCCTGTTGTGTTTTGTTGGTTGGTTTTGTTGTTTTGGCCCCCCAATTTGGGTTTGGTTTGTGTTCTGTTGTGTATGTTTGTTGGTTGGTGTGTGTTTTTTGTTTTGTTTTGTTTTTGTTGTGTTTTGGTTGTGTGCTTTTTGTTTGGTTGTTGTGTCGTGGGTGTTATTGTTTTTTTTGTTTGTTTCTGTGTTTGTTTTGTTGTTCATTGTGTCTTTTTGTGTGTTTTTGTTAGGTTTTTGTTGGTTGTCGTGTGCTTGTTTTTTTTGTGTTGTGTGTGTGCATGCGTGTTATCAGGGCTGTGATAAGAAGGCCAACATTTGGGACATGCGCTCTGGACAGAACATTCAGTCTTTTGAGAGCCACGAGTCTGATATCAACTGTGTAAAGTGAGTCCAGCGCTTTGATAAAAAAAAAATCTAAAGTCTCACAGTGTCTCTTTTATTAATTAAGTGGGGGATGAGATAGAGATGACAGAAAAACTGTTTCCACACTTATGCTACTACAACAAATAGAGACCTAAATGATATGATTTTACCCTAGATCATTAAAATGCATCATATACTAAGGCATTTTACCTACAGGTGCTTGCACACATGCTTAATGTCATGGAGACATCTGAGGCCCTCTGCTACCCTTTAATATAATTGTCTTTGATGAATGAGAGATGGTAGTGCCCTCATTGTAAATCATGTTTTAAATATGATAAAACGTTTAGACCCTTAGGTTGCGTACTAAAAACAAATGAAATTAGGCATTGTTTTGTTTTACATTGAGATGATGTGTTCATCGTCTGCATTAGAGTAAGGCAAAGATCAAGTTTCCGCCCTGTGATGCTGTACAAGCAGCAGATTTACTCACTTATTTAAAAATGATTAATCAAGTTTCTTTCATATAGAATGCTCTTTGGTGCCGCACTTCTAATTCTACCCTCTGTGTGTTCAGATACTACCCCAGTGGAGATGCATTTGCTTCTGCTTCAGACGATGCCACAGTGAGTCACGTCATATCTTATCAGTTAGTTGTGATGTGTCTGCTGGTCATGTCAATATGTGTCCTGCGCAATATTGTTTAATTGACGTCCTCAGTGCATGTGTAGACATGTGTCAATTGATTTATTCACTCTGAATCACTTTCATGTCATAATTTGATGATTGGGAGATCTCAGTAAACAGGACATTGTCCGATTTCTTTTTTTTTTACTGGTAGGCTACCTCTAACACTTGTCAATGTCAACAGAAACAAATACATACAAATATCAGCAATGAGTAGTGACGAGGTAAAAAGTAACCCTGACTCTACTGCTATGCTATACTGTAACAGTGCCTACTTTAGACTAAATTGCTCTTGTCAAATTACCATTGTGTGTCCTGTCTGTGTCTGTCTGTGTTCTTGCGTGTTTATTGGTGTCCCTCAGTGCCGTTTCTATGATCTGCGAGCTGACCGTGAGGTAGCCGTCTACCAGAAGGACAGCGTCATATTTGGTGCTTCCACACTGGACTTCTCTCTGAGTGGTAAGGAGTTTGTGTAATAAATAATAGCCATTACTTATCAGCATCTACTAGGGAAGTTAATCATTCAATGAAATTCAAGTAAAAAGTCTGTCTCTCAATATCAACCAACCCTTTGTCTGACTACTCTCTACTTCCCCTTATTCCAAATTCCCCACTTCCTCTTTCTCAATTACTTTCTCTTCCTCACCT
>NC_045733.1:23988672-23989156 GCF_008692095.1 Etheostoma spectabile | reverse complement strand
CCCCCCCCCCCCCAGGTCGCCTGCTGTTTGCTGGTTATAATGACTACACCATCAATGTGTGGGACGTTTTGAAAGGAACTCGTGCCTCCATCCTGTTTGGCCATGAGAATCGCGTCAGCAGAGTCAGAATGTCACCTGACGGCACAGCGCTCTGCTCGGCCTCCTGGGACAACACCTTACGGGTGAGCAGGAGTTTCCATGTACATCATGCCTTTAACATTTTGCTCATTTGTTTAGACCTTATTTATGCATGAAATCACATCACAACAGCTGTGTTTAATAAATTAATTTGGGAGGATAACACTGACTCTAATATTTATATTAACATGTGAATTGTGATTCAGATTTTTGGTCAAAAGGATTCCAGTCCAGTTGGGATCATATTAATATTTGTAATTAATTAGGTTGGGCTACTTACTTTTGACTGGATTAATTCAATTCAATTCAATTCAATTTTATTTATAGTATCAATTCATAACAAGAG
>NC_045733.1:23987176-23988655 GCF_008692095.1 Etheostoma spectabile | reverse complement strand
ACAGATAGAGGAGGTATAGACCACACTCCAGAATTTACAAGGACCCAACAGTTCTAGTGGTTTCCTCCGGAGCAAGCAACAGTGCGACAGTGGTGAGAAAAAACTTCCTTTTAGGCAGAAACCTCGGTCAGACCCAGGCTCTTGGTAGGCGGTGTCTGACGGGCCGGTTGGGGTTAGAATGAAGAGTGGAAATAACAAAAATAGAAAAAATAGTAGTTTAGATGTTTAGATTATGAATGGAGTCTCTGATTGTAATGGTTTAATTTTAACACAATACATTAATTTTCTTACACTTATGTTGAGGTTCTTGAGCTAGTACCTTGTGCATGAAATTGTTGGTTCTCTCATACAGATTTGGTCCTAGAGCTGATATCACAGTTGTAATCCAGTGACGACAGCGCCAGCACTACGCGACTGCCAACACTACCTGCCGGAAAGCAACCCTACTGCAGGAGTGTGTGTACATCCAAACCTTCAGTGTAACAAATACACACAAGCATAAAACCTAAAATGTCTCTTCTGACTGAAAACATATCGTTGTATCATCGACTGTAGGCTGGATGTTCATTGAACAGACAGAAGTTAGGAGTTTTAATCTTTATTAGTAGCTTCATGACTGATTGTATAATGAAGTGTTGTTGCTAATATAGTGGGAAATAATTGTAAGTGGCATCTGTCTGCTCTGCCATGTAGATCTCCAGACAATATCAATGATTGTCTTGAAAATGATGTACATTGGTTTACCTTAGCTGTGGGGACCAAACCTGTCCAGAGTCATACTATACACACACTGTAGTCATTGTTACAGTGGCAGCCTGCCATACGGTAGATATTGTTGTGATTATTCAGACAACTTAATTGTGGCCACAGATTTTTCTTATTTTTAATATACATAACCTCACCAACTTAGATTATTTTACTGTGAGAAAATAAAGAAGATTTTAAAGATTTTTTTTTGTACATTTGGTTTTTTCTTCTGCCTTTTATTCATTCCATTTCTCACAACCACTCTGGAAACCTCTATGCAGGTGAAGCCAAAACAAATAAAGGTAACTTGACGTAATTTCTGCTTGAACAAAATATAAATGGATGTTTGGTGTATGCCACACAGGCTGCATCCAACTGGAACCTCATGTCACTGAGGATGACCTACATTCAATCCCAAGAACTGACATTTGCATTTCTTCTAGTCTGTGGAGGGGAGAAATGGAAATAGGGTGCGACCTGATGATTCTGTCATTATGGTCTTGTGTTACTGATTTTCACAGACCGTTTTGTGTGTGTGTGCTTTAAAGACAATATTCTTAATAAGACATCCCAGGAATAACTGTTATCCTGATTTTATTGTATTAAATTAAATTAAACTATAAATGGGCTCAAGAAAAACTGTAGAGTACTGTGCCACCAGGGGGCATTAAAATGCATCCTACCTGTAACAGGAACGTCTGGCTGTCCTGAAAAGTCCTGTTGTAGTGGGGG
>NC_045733.1:23970602-23987166 GCF_008692095.1 Etheostoma spectabile | reverse complement strand
GGGGGTTCGAGTCACTTGCATAATTTAAGAAAACATATCACGTTTTATATTATTTACTGCGAAACTTGTGTATACTTCATTGCAGCTAACATCCATTTACACACCATGCTGTGTGGTTTAAGTATCTGGATTTGTTTTTTCTACCACTCAAGGCATCCAATGGTTTCCATTTATCTCTGTATGATATAGAAATCTGTTAGTAGACTTAAAACTTACTTGAGTTAATAAAAACCAACACATTATTTCTAAAGTTTATTATTTAAAAAAGCTGTGTACAAGTGTGGTAGGCCTTATATAATTTCAATATATTACTCAATTTCTCAAGCTCTTAATGCTATTTTGTACCCCTCCAGTAAGTGGGATAATATACTGTATGTATCTGTGTTTTCAATCTGTTCTTCCAAGTGTGTGTCCTTCCTCAAAACATTATTGATCAGATGTTCTCCGTCTTACATGTCTTTATTTTTTTCTATCAACAGTCAAAGGTCAGCCATCCTTATCAACATCTTCACTTTACATAGCACACAACATTCCCTGAGTGTTGAGAATATGAACTTCTTTTAAATCATTACTTAACTGCGGTGAAAGGAACTCAAACCAAAAATAACACACAGACACACACACACCTGAAACAAACTTAATTCTCAGTTTCAAATGATCAGATTAATGTTTCCCAGGAGCTCATCTCAGCAAACATCTCATCTGGGGATTTGTACATTACAGCTTTTATTTCTCTTTTTGTCATCTATTTTTTTAATTTGAACTTCAGCATGAATAAAGGTTTTTCATGGAATTCATTAAGGGAAACACCCGGAGGGAAACAGCAAGTTAAAGACACAGGTTGGTGAAAGACAGGAAGAGAAAAGAGACTGATGGATGAGAGGTCAGAAGGGTATTACCATGCAGAGGAAGTAGCCAAACATATCTGCAGATGTGCCACACTACTGAACCATTTTCTTTGACTGCCAATTTGATTACAAACTCTGCATTTTTCACTTCCTCACACTGATCACTGAACTGGTTTCTGTGTGTGTAGTTTACAAATTGTGTTACCACTGAGAGTAAGAGGAGTGGGACTATTTTGTGACGAATGAAACCTAAAATCCTGAATCCTTTTCTAAGCAGAAGTGGAACCTGCCGTTTAAACTAAGACCTAGTGGGCAAATGAAGATGACATCTAAGAATTTAACCTACATAAACATGCTACGTGTGATTATTAAGTTTTGCTGTAATGAAAGTCAACCAATATCTTTGTTTTAAATTATTTGATGATTAACTTTCGGAGTAATCAATGAATTGCTTGGTCTATAAAATGATAGAAATAGAAGAGTGACAAGTAAAATTAGCCCAAAATACAGAAATACTCAACTTACAAATAATGCAAGTTTCTTGTTGTTTTTAAGGGGCAGTTTTTCTAAGAATTAGTTGATTGTCAACATTTGCTTTTATAGCCTATATCCTACTTGGATTGCAATTTTGGAGTTGTATGAGCAGGCCTACTGACAGACTGACTTAGAGACAGCTTCCATACATACTATAATAAGACCAGTTAAAGGTTATTCAATTTACAGCCCGCCCGCAGAACATTTATTTTCACAATGAAAATAAATCGATTCACACCGACATTTTTTGTAGTTTGTATGTAAATATGTGCATACATAATCCAAGTAGAGCTTTTGTCAGTGGAAGCCTGTCAGTGGACAGCCTATCCTATAGAAACTGGCTGCATGTAGCCTACCTCAGTTTATTTTGAATAAAGAATTCCAAAGAAAGATGACTTATGTGCCTTTTAATGTTTATTCATTTGATCTGATAACTATTATTAATGTTCTTGCCCCTGGCCTCCTAACATTTGGCAAAGCAAGTTATCCGTAGACATTGTTAACACTAGAATGCATTTAAAATCCACAAATATTGTGACAAAGACAATTAATTTCAACAACTTAATTTAGCTTCAATAATTGCAACCCCGGTGGTTTTGACTATGATATATTATATTGACAGGGTGTGTTTTTCGCTTTATTGTGGGAGAAGTAACGGTTCGATGTAATATAAAGGGACTTTTGCGGGGTTTTTTATGCACATAACCACTGCGGAGGCGGAGTCAGATGATAAATGTGAAGCCAGTTGAAGGGAAGCGGTTACTGTAGCAAGGTTCTCCTTCCGCTGTTTGTATTCTGCAGAGAGCAGTCTGATATCGCTGGGAGGGTAAGCTTTTCTTTCTTTTATGCGCGTAAAACAATATTTTACCTACTTATATGTGTGCTTTGGACATGTAAAACTCTTACCACACAGAGGTGTTTGTAAAATGACATACAGCGGCGTAATGTGCTGATGAGGCTCTCGTAGTTGAGCTAGCTAGCTCATCATAGCCTGTGTGAATATGGTCCTTTGTGTCCTCCATTGCTCTGGTGACAGATCAGCGGTTAGTTAGCGGAGAAAAGGCAGCCAAGCTAGCTAGACAACTGGTCTGAATTTCACCTTTAATAAACGAATAATTGAATTATATGCGGCTCTCATATTACAGTGGTATTATAGCTACCAGTTTAATAGGCTATTACGAAAAGGTAGCTGTATTTAGCCTCCAGCATCATCCGGCTCGCATTGCCGAGAGCTAACGTTCTCACAGGCAGGTTTCTTTGCCGTTCATAAGCCAGCTAGGTTACTTTGTTGCTAGCGTTGCTGTTAGCTGCCAAGCGGCTTTCACACCAGCGTGCGGCAACCGTCAGCCGCAGGCTCCTACCTGCAAGAGCGGTTCCCCAAAAAGCAAAGCGTTTTTTAGAAGCGGTTCTTGCCGCCTTGTGGTTACCGGCAGAGCAGAATCTGTGCGCGTTCCCATGGGCGGCAACCGCTTCGAATCATACCGCTAGCGCCTTGATACAAACCTCTCCCGAAGAAATGACTGGAGGTGGCGATGTGAAAGCCCCTTTAACTATTGGTAACATACGTTACTTTGTATACAGCGGGCTTCAGAAGCTCCCGATGAGCTATGATGATTTTTTTTTTTTTTTTTTTTTTTATTCACACAGTTTTTGTTTTACAAAGCTGAAGATGACCGGTGTGGTAACATAGGAATACCATTACTACGTTATTTCTAAGGGAAAGTAATTACTATGAACTAGGCAGAGCTTACGGGTAACCAAATCAGTTGGGAGAAAATTAAACAATTGAATCAACTAATTGTTTAGGTTGTTTAAAAAAAGCCAAAGAAATGCCAACTTTTCAAGGAAATCATGATGAGCATGTCCACAGTTGTGTTAAGTTTTATTGTAATTGGCAAATGAATTGATAAGTACTGGTTAGTTGACATGACATGAACTGGTTATTCTTTTTTTTCCCGTCACATCAACAAACCATATTTATGGTTCCTTGTAGCAATACAATGACTTGCACCTCACATGTCAGCAGGCTCCTTAAGTGAAATGTCTTTTTTTTTTCCTGGTAGAAAATGTACGGGCTGTGGAAAGAGACCCTGGCTCTTGCAGAGGACTACCTGTCCCTGTGCTGCACAAGCCCACGGCCAGCCCCGCCACCTCCCAGCGAGTCAGCCGCTGCCATGAGATTCCTGGCCCACGACATGGAAACGCAGCACCAGGCTCGCTTCCACACCCTCGCTCAGACCTTCCTGAAGCACTGTGGGCCGGACCCCTGCTCCAGCCTCAGGAAGGTGATGGAGGAGTTGGTGGGTGATGGACACTTGAACTGGGGAAGGGTTGTTTCCCTTTTCACCTTTACTGGGGTGCTGGCCAGACAGCTGATGGAGCAAAAGGACATGAAGCCGGGGCTGGACTCTGGACAGGGGCAGGAACTGGGACAGGATCCCGGAAACTGCAGGGCACTGGCAGAGACCATAGCTGATTACCTGGGAGAGGAGAAGAAAGACTGGCTTCTGGAGAATGACGGATGGGTAGGTTATAACAACATGTCTGCTTCTAAACTGATGACTATTGCATGAAAGACTGTAGAGCTGAGTCACCACAAACATTGTAGATAAGAAGTATTTTGATTGTATCTTGAGCACTAGCCCAGTTTAGAAACGGAACTGTAAAAAAAAAAAAAAAATCCCGTTAAGACATCAAAGTGAAAGTGATGCGATGACTTTTGGCATTGGAAACCACCTATTTTGTTAGGATCATGATTGCTTCCTGCTTGGGTTAATATTCAGATGTTAGTGTAAACGCGGCTTAAAGAAATGGCCAGGGCTCAGACGTCTTACATGCTTTTGCCTATATGAATTGTAGAGTAGCAATAAGCCAGATTGTAGGGAATGTATTCTATAACAAGACAACCCTCAGTGGTGTTAATTCATGGCATAATCAAACGGCTTTATCAAAGTGTTCTGTAACGGTGAAACAAAAGCTGTGTTGTCGGGCAGCATTGGACTGGAAACACTTGTTTAACCACTGGAAATCAAAAGGGCAAAGATCATTTTGAACCTGCTTGTTGTGGCTTATTTAACTGAAAAACCTTGAAGGGATAGTTATGATGGCTTCTGGTAAGATCCCAGAAGCCTTACCAAACCAAACAGTTGAATGTCTGCTTTTGTGAATAGGCTCACCCTGGCCCCCTCCCACACACACACACACACCCCTCCTTTCTTCAGCTGGCAGCTGGCATCAACAGACACATAACCACCTCAGCCAGATGGACTTTGTAATCAAAGCTTCTGTGTGTTGAATTTGGCATTAGTCATATTGAAAGTTAGCATGGTATGACTAGAAAAACAAGCAGCTGCAAAGCAACGAACACCTGGAGCTGAGAGCAGGTGCACTCGCTGGACGAATGTGTGGCTTCAGTCTGAAAACAAGTTGCAGAAGTATACAGCTGCCTGCTGGATGGTCTCAACAGCATGTAGTTGACCCGTTTTTATTGTCTTGCTAATGGAGCAGAATGAGCTAGAATTGGTTAATGATTTAAAATGACCAAATTTAATAATTTCTGTATAATCTAGACAAATCGGCACAGTTTTTTTATAACTTAATGTTGACACTTTTGACAGAATTTATTTTTCTTACTGAAGAACTGCTGCGCTGTCAGGATATTAGAAAATATTTGACCCTAGAGGGTGCCGCTGATATCAGCAACTTTTCAGTTTGTAGAGAAACACTGTCAGTGACTGACATATTTCCCTAAATGTACTGTATAATTGCCGTCAGCCATGCCCCTGTTAGTTGGAAGTTATTTTGGCAGCTAATGCTTTATTCTTTGTTTTGTAAAATACTAAAGTATATGCAGAAATCTGGAAGTAGCAGGTACATTTTCTTTTGCTAGTACACAAAGTTTCTAACCAATGTGTTTGCTTTTGTCTCGTAGGAGGGGTTCTGTAAATTCTCCCTCAGTGCCAGAGAGGGGAGTCAGGACTCGTCCATGAAGACAGCACTGTTTGCTGCTGCTGGTGTGGGCCTTGCTGGACTCACCTTCCTCCTGGTGCGCTAGCTAGCCCTCGACATCCTAAACACATCCTCTCCGAAGTTCTCATTCCATGTGGCACGATTAAGTAGACATTTGAATTCTAACGTCAGTGCTGCAAAAACAGGCTTAATCTGTAGTGAATTCAGGGTTGTGATCTCAAGTCATCAACTGAATGTTTGCACATACTACCCCCCCCCCCCCCCCCCCCCCCCCCCCCCACACACACACACACACACACACACACACACACAGACACACACACACATCAATACTGACGATTTGTCACTTGCTCCTTAAGATTGTAAAAATGATCTCAATGCCTTCAGAAATTTTGGAGTGAGTGACATCAGCTTGCATATCTATTTGCATATTTAAGTACTAAAGCACAGGTTTCTGCACAGAATCATCTTGCTCTTTCAAGTTTTGTATTTCCAAATGTGCAGCTGAAAGACTTCATTTCAATTTTCCCACAGCTTTTAGTTTTGATTTTAAATTTGTCAGCTGCCTTTTTATTCATGTGTTTACCTGAGTTGTGTATGTGGTATAGAGCTAGTGTACAATGTATAAATTAATATATTATATTTATATGAAATGAAACTGTAAGCAGTGGCCCCTTTTTCTAACTGATCCGCAGCTAATTCAGTTGTTTCATTGTTTTCAAGTCTGTCCTGGATTCATGTGAAAAGTCTGTGATTTACAAGAGTCATCAGAGCTGAATAAAGAGCTCATGACAACACAGTGGTGCTAGGTATTTTGTGAAATGTTTCTCATATCAATCTAAACAAACCAGGGACCAATCTGACTTCATACATGTTGCTATTAGAACAAACCGTTGTTATGGCATCCCCCCCACACACACACAGATCTATTAAACATGATTTTTTTTTTTTTTTACATTGTCTATTTATTTGTCACTTTTTTTATAATAAAAAAGAAGCAATCATGGAGTTTGTGGTTCTTGTGTCGGGAGTGTGTTGGTGAATATGAATACTAAAGGATCCGCCCTCCTTTCATATGCAGACATATTGTCATAAATAAGAAATGTTCTGCTGTCTGCCTCTGTGCACCTCTGCCCATCCCAGGGCTCAGGTTACGCCTAACTGAGTCAAGAGACTCCTGAACATAAAGGCTGTCTGAGACCTAACCTTTGGAATATTTTTGCTGAATAAGCTGTGCCATTACATTATAAACGCTGCCATTAAGCTACAATACTTACTTGAAATTTTGAAAACAGTACATTTATTCAAGTACTGTACTTTAAAAAAAAAATGTAATGGTGTCACACTAGTGTATTGCAATGCACCATATACTTATTTTTACAATAGCTTCAAAATATTGCATATTAACTCTACTAAACTCTACTATATTCGACAGCTACTTTGAAGATTATTCAAACAAATAAGATATAAATACAAGTTTTACTTGGACCAGCTACAATGTCCTGCCTGCACAGTAATAGAACAATCTGAAAGGGGCCATTTGGCCAACTATGTGCTGCTTATACTTCTATACTTGTACTGAACATTGATATTTTGACTTAATCTATTCTGTTAAATATATTTTGGTCTTTAAGTCATATCTTTAAGTTTGTTAAACATGAGGTTATTTTATATTCCAAAACATAATTTGTCTGATCAACAGTGGTGAAAGAAGTATTTTATTTAAGTCACAAACTTGTCTATTACAAATGTGTGTGTGTGCCATGATACTGAACTGAGGTCTCTGACTTATCTTACACAGACAAAGAGCCCATGTGTTCATATTTTCATTCATTTGCAGCACTGAAACGGATCATTTCCCACAGTATGCTCTCGCCCTCATAAAGTATTGTCTCCATTACGGTCACAACACACCGCGTAGTGAAAACGAGAACCATGGCAACTTATGATGTGGAAATGTGTGTTTCCTGTTGATAGTTTTTTTTTTACTGGGGAAACCCTAACAGTGTCGGAAACAGCAGACAAATCTCTTATTTGTGTTATGTTTATTGCAGAGATTACATGGACAGACTGTAACTGCTTTAAAACTCAATCTAGAGGGCTTACAGAGCCAAAGTTTAGAGCCACAACATGTGCTTCTAATGGTTTCATTCCATAAACGGATTGGGTTTACTGTCAACAAATCCCAGGAAAAGTCTAAATCAACAGGGAATTGACTCTGTTAGCACATTTTGTCTGTGTATGCAAATCCTGATACAATTTATTTCTCTGTGCCAACCATTGACATCCTTTATTATGATAAACATGGGTACCGTAGTTTATCATATACACGGCTGCCACAAATTCTAGAACACTAAATCTTTGGCTGAAAAAAAAATAACCAACGAACACTCCATTTGCTCCTGTCTGAGTAATGTTTGCTGAAAATTACAGTGCCCAGCTGTTTTAGGAAATTTGTTAGCCGCTTTTTAAAGATTTATGTTTTCACCAGGAACCAATAAGCTTAGGGCTACAGACAGGCTGGTGGGATGAGTGACCTCGTGACCTTGAGGCTGACCAACACAACAACAAACAGCTGGTTCAGACATCAGACAATACTGCTCAAGGTTCTCACACAGGACAGTTGACATGTGATAAAATGTAGCCTGGTAGACATAATCACTGGAAAAAAACCGTTACATTTTCTTATTGCATAGTCAAGTCTCCACATAAGTAAATAAGTACACATATTTAAGTACTATACTATAGTACAATTTGGAAAGGAAATTGTATATTATTTCTTCTACTTGACTATATTTCAGAGGCAAATATTATACTTTTGCCTTGACTACTTTTATTTGATGCCTATAAGTTACTTTGCAGATTCAAGCTTTAAAACCTTTGATGAGATTATAAAATATGAACTGTTTTTTTAAGGACATTAACCTAACCAACATTATATGAAGTTGTTAAAACAGGAAGCTACGGTATGTGTTTCCTTCCCATAGCGATTGTATCTGGTGAAAACACTGGAGCAAGTGAAGAGGAACAGTTAAGGAAGTCTGGCTGATCTTTGGACGATTGTATCAGTCGCTGTGACACACGGCCGGTACTGTCAGCACTGATCACCACACACAGAGGAATTTGACTACAGACCTGCGTAGCCTTCTATTACCGAACAACGTGGCACTGTTCAATAAGAAGTGTGAACATCAATGTTTTTTCAGTGATATTTTATTGCATTTTAGGAAAAGCTGTTTTTTTGGAATGGATCACGAATTAGACAGCAGTATAACAATATAATAAAGCTGTATCTTATATGTAGCATTTGTCATTGATTTAATGTTTATCTTAGTTGCTATAACGCTAGGATAGTAACAGAGATGGCAGTGCCTAGCAAAACACCATCCAGGTGATTGTCTGTTTATATTTTTAAAAAGGTAAGGCATGTATGGCAGGTATGGATATTAAATAGAGCTGAGAATGAGTCTGTGTTCATGAAGTATTTAAGATTATACATTTCAATCTTGAAATACAGGCATTGATAGTTGTATGAATACCTTAATGTTGATGGAAAGTGCTTTGAAAACATTAAAAGCTCAATATATCTTTCCAAATCAGGGGGGAAGTTAGTACCACATTATGTCTGAACACCCAAAAATTAAAAGGATAGTTCAACATTTTTGGAAAGGCGCTTTTTTTCTTTCTTGCACAGAGTTGGTTGAGATGATCGATGTCATACCACTCTTACGTCTGTATGGTAAATACACAGCTACAACCAGCAGCTGGTTAGTTTAGCTTAGCATAAAGACTGGAAACTAGGGGAACAGCTAGCCTGGCTATGTCCAGAGATAACAGAACCCGCCTAGAACCTAAAGAAGACTAATTAACATGCTACTGTATGTCTTGTTTGATCGGTACAAAAACCATAAGTATAAGAATTACAATTCACCATTTTACAGAGGGGTTATGTACCGGACTATTTCTTAGCCTGGACCAGTAGTGGAGATTCCAGGAAGTTACTGGTCCAAGCCAAGAAATAGTCCAGCACATAACCCCCAGTCAATGTATACTGCCATTTCTACGCTCTGGTTTTTGTACAGATTAAACAAACTAGAAATAACAAGTTGATTAGTGAGCTTGAAAGGTGCCGGTTGGTGACTGTGTTGACAGGACAGAGCCAGGATAGCTGTTTCCCCCTATGTTTCCAGTCTTTATGCTAAGCTGACGATAGCTCCATATTCATCGTGCAAACATAAGAGTGGTATCGATCTTTTCTAGCCAACTCTTGGCAAGAAAGCGAAGAAGCTTATTTCCAAAAATGCCAAACTATTCTTAAAAATGTGTGCCCAATCATCTCCCGGACCTTACACTTTTGGAGTCTAAACAGAGAAAAAGTAATCATGAAAAATATATATGTGGCTGGATAAAGAGTTATAGTTTTTAAATGTTCTTTTCCTGAATAAATGCAGCTCTAAATACGTTTTATTTATGATTAAATGCCAGACGGACATGATGAAAGTAGTCCCTCAGGCTCCAGTTAGCTGAAAAGCTTCTAGACATCGTGCACCCACTACATCATTTTAAGTGTGTACATTCATAAACAGAAGAGCAGATCAGTGCCTGGCTCCTGAGCGTTGCTCTCATCATCTTCTCATCTTTGTCTGTATTCACAGGGAAGATATATGGTCGATCTTCTCATGGATGACAGTGAGACTTTAAGAATTTTAGATTTTGTTCCACAATTATGTTTAAAAAAAAATTGTGTTTGAATTCAATTTTGTATTCAGATAAGCAACCATAAAAAAAACGACCATTGTTCTTCCAGTGTGAATACAGCTGTTGTTTTAGCCTCCATTTTCTAAAACGTGGTCTTCCCAGCTTTTCCTCCTTGGCCCATGTTCTTCTTTACCAATTCCACCACCTGAAAGAACATTTTGAACTGTTTAGTTTCAGGTTTACTTTTCTTGTCTGTTGACTTATTTTTAACCATGCAGTGTAGCCCTGGGGACGGCAATATCTGTCAGACACCACTTTGGTACAAACTAAAATACCTTAACAATTAATGGATGAAGTGCTATGAAATTTGCTACACACATTCACCTCAGGATGAATTGTAATCACTTTGGTGATCCTCTGACATTTTGTCGGTCCAAGGCTTCAGTTTACAACTGAATGAGCCTCAGCTCGACTTTACTAATTAGTAAATGTTAGCATGCTAACGCTGTAAACTAAGATGAACATGGTAAACATTATAAAGCCTTACAGAGGTGCTGACATGGCTGCAGACTTGTTTATTGTGGAATATAAAATAAAATGGGTTTAATTTAATTTATGTAATCTATCTATTCATGTGTGTCCCACTGTCCCATCAATTAGCCAGAAAGGTGAACAAAGAGACTTGATCCTGGTATTCCCCGTTTCACTGTCTGAACAGGCCACTGTGGTTGACAGAAACTTCAGTTGCAAAATAGTAACTTTGTAATACTGAAACAAAAACTAAATTCGTATGTAGGGTTTGTCTTAAGTGTTTGGGTGTGGAGCCCAAACCAAAATACCTGACAGTATGACGCGCTGCTGTGAAGAACGCAGTTGAGTGCACATATTTGTGGAAATAAAACTAGATTTAAATAGAATATTAATTATATACTTACTAAAAAACCGGTTATCTTTTTATGCCAAACGGTACATAATATGACACCTACTATGCAGATACAATACCGTATTTATCTCACTAACACACTAACCTCATCAGGATTAGGAAAGGATCCCGTCTTGAGCTTGGAGTAGACCAGCTTATCATTCACCGACACCTCAAAGCTGCCTGTGGGGGTGTATGAGACAGCGAAAATGAAAATGCATCTATGTCGATTCCATATAATGTAGTTCATTGAATGCACATATTTTCTGCAAGAACAGTACAACCACCAAAAACGGTAGGCTCATATCTCCAAGACTGGGCGCAGTATTTTACTGCTAAAAGACAAAGTTAGGACACTAAAAACAATGAAACCTGAGAACAAAAACAGGTAAACGGAACATTTTGACATGTAAAAACTTTTGGGACATATTTGGCAATTAACAACAATTAGAACAAGGACACAGGGTTGGAACTGAAAAGGTTTTTTTCAACCATTGAGTCTTTAGAAAGGTAGATATCACACTCAATGCATTGCATAACTGCAAGAAAATACAAGAAAATGCAAGAAAATGCATCCGGTGGCAGGTCCTTTAATACACCCATGGGTGGCAGTAATGTAGGCCTACAACCGGGAAAATTCTGTTTGCTGACCAAAGAAGGTAAATTAAATAAATAGCCTAGGTTTTGGATTGTTAGCAGACAGTTTAAAAAAAAACTAATTGATAGTTTGAAATGTTACTGAAAAATGTGTAGACTAATGTAACTAAAGTCAGTTCATATTTTGTTGTTGATTTTTTATTCACAACATCATATGTGGGCTAAACACATGGAAAAAGTTTTAGTTAGAGCCCGTAGCGTAATGATCAATCATGATACAGCCCTTTGTAAAGCCAGAAACTCATGCAGCTAATTACCAAGACTCATTGAAATGAGTCAGCGGGTATTTATGAGGATTTGTAAAAAAACAAAAAGCAGTATTATTACTTTTATAAATACATTTTATACAAAAAATGCAGCACAATGTTGGCGTACGATGAGGAAATAACATGACCTAAACTGGCAGACGACCACAAAAACAGGGCCAGAATGCCATAGTTATTTGAAAATAGAATGGAAAATGAAACACATGAAGCAGGATCCGTATATTTGGGGCATGCAGGTGCGTTATGGAGCTATAGTATTTGTTTCTTTATTACATGCGAGAAAAAAATTGATCTGAGAGAAAAAAAAATGTTTCAGAGAAAAAGTTATCACACTGATAGCAAAAAGCATTTTATGAAAAAAAAAAATACTTGAGAGAAAAGGTTTTTATACCAATAGCAAATAATAATAATTGAGACTAAAAAAAAGTTTCAATATAAATTGAAAATTTTTAAAATTATTTCTGAGAAAAAAAATCCCTCTCTCTCTCTCTCTCTCTCGCTAATGGTATGAAAACTTTTTCTCTCAAATATTATTTTTCTCTCATAAAAATCTTTTTTTGCTATCAGCGTGATACATTTTTCTCTCAAACCTTTTTTTTTCTCTCAGATCATTTATTTTATTTTGCATTTATTTTGCATGTCATAAAGAAACAAACCTAGCTCCATAATGCGGTCCATCCTGCCTCACCCTCTACCACTGCTCTCCGTGCGATAGGCTGTTGTAATACCAGAGACGGTTTCTCTTTGGTAATAGAGCTAAGGGGAAGTGAACGAGGGACAGTCGGGAAAAAATAAAAAAAGAAGAAGTTGTATTTCTAATGAAAAACAGCCTTTAAACAGTGATGAAAGAAAGCTCAGCTTACCTTGCCTCCCTGTTTTCCCCGTCACATTAACACCAGGAACCTGCCGGACGACTCGGGCTAGTTCCTGGAAGCGGCGGGAATAACCTCATCCTGCGCTGTTGGTCAACAACAAGCCAGGGGAAAACCACTTTAATGACCGTATTACTGGCACACACAACAGCGCATAGACACACCCATAAAGGATTTTAACCAGCGGCCGGTGCAATGCAAAGTAAAGTAGGCCTATATCTACATTTCAGGCAAACATTATTTAAATTGGCTATGTAGTTATATTGGTCCTTGAGAGTGTTCGGAAACTTAAAGTTAGTTAAACTGAAAGTGTACAGCTGTATCGCATTAACTGATTTGTGATACATGGATGTCCTGCCAGTTGTACCATGGATTAAACGTTACACACTGATTTGAAATTAAAAATGAATAGTTTACGTTTATTACAGTCGGTAATATTCATTAGCACAATATGGTTACACTTACCAGTATTCAACGGAGACGTTAGTCATGTTTCTGCGGCTTTTTGGACAAACCTTTTGATGAGCTGTAAACTTTCAGTCCGACAATAATGAGCTGAATAAAATGCAGAGTCATGATGGGCTATTATAAAGTCAACCACACCCAATGGGAGGTAACAGTCTCCAGTTTACATCATACCCGGCCAACAGCATTGTTTACGATTATTTGTGTGTTTGAAGTGCAGTTTCATTCTCTTATATTGTGTTATAAAGTTAGCCTAGCCTACTGGCTGAAATTCCTACCGTTAAATATGAATATATCCCAATGCTATTCCAATGGAAAGCACTCAGTAAAACTTTTGAGTTGGCTACACATTTATTTTACACACGACAATCTGAATGTCCTTGAATTAACTGGAAGGGCTGAGCGCAGACATTCGCAGGCAAACGCCATGTTTCATGAAAATTGGGCCAGTACATTATCTGTAATCCTGCTACACGTAAACACAACAAACAGACAACGGACACCGAACCGAAAACAACGTCCGTACGTGGCAAAAAGGATGTCTTCACGGACAGTAGGAATGATTACTGCGATGAACTCTCGCAATGTAGCCTACATGTAAACAAGTTAGTGTTATGTGAAGATTCCCCTACGTATTGTAAAGTTGAAAGTGATTGTACAAATGTACGATCCAAGCCAAGAGCTAGCCAACAGTGTCCCCAGCTCAACCATCACACTATCTCACAGGTGAGCTGTCTATCAGTTTGGTCCGGGGCAGCTGAACAGAGGTTGCTGTGTGTGGATTTAAATCCCAGCAGCTGCTTCCCAACTGAGGAATCTGAGGTCTCTCTGTTCATTATGTCCTTCTGCAGGCACACTGTACGTACACGAATCCACCAGCCTCCTTTTTCAATTAAAATCTTCCTAATGACAGTATCCGAAGTTTTCATACACGAAAACATGGGTTGGTAAACAAACATCTCAATGTGGACACAATATTTGAAGATAGATTAATGAAGTAACCGTTTTGTATCTAAAATCTCAAAATAATAGTGATGTAAAAAATCCTCACAATTGTGCCAAAATGAAGTTTGTGAAATGGGTTTCATATTAACGAAATTAAAGATTAGTTTCATGTAATACGAAATATCAGAGCTTTAGAATAAAATCTCAGATTTGAGTGAATGTTGTTTCTTCTTTACAGCACACTGCTTTATAGCCCTTCTATTGGAATCTGAATAATTGGCCATGCATTGAAACCGTCATTCATAAAAACTTGAGCAATGTTGCTAAAGCCTTTTAACATTTTATTTGTTTAAAATGATGTCCAGTACAAAATGTATACAGTAATACCCTTATGTCTGTCAGTTCCCCTAAATAAAATATTTCAATCTGTTCTGTTCAGCTCATGCCAGATAACAGTATCTATAAGATACACTAGATTGTAATTTTCTCATACAATAGTTGATGACAAAGATATAGCAATAGTACCTTTGTAACAATAAAAACTATCGGCAATATTTTGGTGGACACACTTTCAATACAATAAAATTACATACATTGTTCTGTAAAAGTTGCATTGCAATCTGCCCATACTTTACAAGATTTTTTAATTCATGTATATCTGTTCATTAACTAAGAGACAAAAGGTTGTGATACAATTCTTTATACATTTATAAAAATGATCTGGCGGCAAACTGCATTGTAGCAGTGACTGAATCTCAGCAGGCTGTCCTCTCTGAAGCTGCTGTAACAGATGTACAATGCACTTAGATTTTTTTTTTTTTTCCTTTTTCTTTTTTAAACAAGGCAATTTCTCAAACTTCATAATAAATAATAAACCCTCTGCAATGATATTGTACCTGTAGATATATCCAGTTCATTTATATATACTGTATATATATTCATAAACTTGTAAAAAAGAAATGTATTAAAAAACAAAAGGTTAAGATGGTTGAATTGTGTTTGACACAGCATTTTGGTGGGATCAACAGAAAAAAACGACAGTCTGCATGCACTGGTTTCCATGGAAACACATGTGTGATTCTTCTAGTTGATTGGGAAAGCCTCTCTGCTCCTTGGCTTTGACTGAAATCAATCAGAACAGTGTCTCCTTGTGATCAATCACGCTCTCTCTCTTGCTTTACAGCCATCACAGCATCACCCTCATTGATTGGCGGGAATCTTTGACACCGCCCCCTGGGTTGGAAGGGTCTTCTTGTGGGAACGTCACCTTATCTGGAGTGTAATCATTCCGCTTTAGATCTGGAAGGAGGAGGAAAAAAGTAAACATGTTGCAACAGATTATAATTTATGTGAGTTTAGATTTGGGTTTGTAACCCCTGTGGTCAAAAATCTGTTTCGCTCATTGTTCCATAACTTGGATGTTTGATTTCTACTGTGCAGAATGATGTGTATGCAAAGCACTATAAAATGTGATTTTCAAATTCATCTGCTGAAAAAGGAAGGTTTCTCTGTGCTCAACTCAAGACGTGTGTGAGCATGATTTTGACATCAGATCTTCTCTGGAAGCCTGCCCAGTACAAAAAAACCCCCACAAATGTGATGTTGAAACTTAAACCTCCAGAACACGTACACCGAGAATGGCCTTTAGAGTGAAGCAGTTAAACTTTTCAGAGTTTTTACAGGTTTCACCAAGACACATTTAAGACTTTTTAAAAACATTATGAATGAAATGTAGGACCTTTATCAACTAGGCCCTAAATTCAGCTTTTTCAAGCCAACTTTCGCTAAACTTACACTTCCCCATAGCTGAAGAATAAAAACCATTTAATGTGTGTGGTACCAAAAGAGACATGCATCAATAACACGAAAGCTAATTGGCTGCAGTGATACAGCTAATTTATATTTGGACTAGCAAAAGAAAGAACTACAACACCACGGAATATATATATATATATATAAAAAAAAATAGCATTAGAGGTAGCCTTGCATGAATGTAGGAAAATTAATTAATTAATAAATATTATATCTTTAAAGCATGTGTCCGCTGGTCTTAAAAAGTCTAAAATTTAAAAATTGTAGGCCTTAAACAGTCTTAATGTCACTCAAGTATTATGTTCTAGTTGGTTTAAAGAATTTTAGATTCTTGATTTTTCAATGAGGAAAAAGTTAAGTGTTAACTTCCTAAATCAAGAAATTATAACTAGTTAATTGAACTTTTTTGTGGAAAACCATATCTGACATAATTAATATTCATCATCCATCCGTCCATCCATCTTTGGCCGCTTATCCGATATTGGGTTGCGGGGGGAGCAGCTCCAGCAGCAGACCCCGAACTTTCCTTTCCCGAGCCACATTAACCAACTATCTCTAAGGGAGACGCCAGCCACC
>NC_045733.1:23968313-23970592 GCF_008692095.1 Etheostoma spectabile | reverse complement strand
AAACCCATTTCAGCCGCTTGTACCCTGAATTAATATTCAAAGCAGAGTAACTTTATGTCTTGGAACACATCTGGAGGGACTCTAATTCCCCAAATGCTGTCTTGAAGCTTGAAGATTTTGAGGACATCTGTGGTGTCATTTAGTTTAAAAATACTGAACAACACGCCCCACCTGGAAGTTTGAGTTTCCGACAACAGGAGTTGCAGTGGTGTTTTGCTCGGAAGTTCCTTATGGCATCATCCCCCAGGTTGGCAGGTCCAAATATCATATCATAGGATCTGCAAAAGTCACACTTTTGTGTCAAATGACTAGATAAAACAGCTGATAAGAAACTGGTAGGGCTGCTAACGATTATTTGTTGTTAGATAGTCTGATGATTATTTTCTAAAATGTTTGGTTTACAGTATTAAATGTCAGAAAATAGTGAAAAATGCCTGTCACAATTTCTTTACGTCAAATGTGCCTTTGTAAAAAAAAAACAAAAAAAACAATACTGTTAAAAAACAAATAAATTCAGTTTGTTATCACATATGACAAAACAAAAGGAAAAGTGAGAAGCTGGAACTAGTCATGTCCGATTTATTGTTAACTAATCTTAATTGTTTCAGCTTTACAATATTGAGCAACAAAAAGCTAAGAAAAGTATTCAAAAGGTGAATGACCGTGTGACAATTTGAGAGAACTCACTTACCCCTTCTCACCGCTCTTTATAACTGATGGATCTGTCAGAATCTCTCCACCCCTACCACACACACACACACACACACACACACACACACACACACACCCACACACACACACACACACACACACACACACACAACCACACACACCCACCACACCCACACACACACACACACACACACACACACACACACACACACACACACACACACACCAACACACACACACACACACACACACACACACACACACACACACACACACACACACCTTGATTATCATTACTAAGGAATGAAGAAATGACATTAATGTCAACACATCTGTCACATGCAAGAAACAAGGAACTACAACTCCCATATGCATGACTGAACAACAACCTTGACTGCATTTTAACGGATCCGGTTGGCGAAGTGTTGAGTGTTTTTACCCTGCAGGTCGAGCAACCCAGCTCTCCGCGGGTGTACTCGTAGGTCCGTGGCTGAAGGCCACATGGTTTCCTCCGGAGTTGGTGGGGACGATCTCATCTCCGTTGTTGTGTTGAACTTCCTAAACTCCCCAGTAATGCACTCTTCTATAGCAAACCACTGTCCGGCAAGAGTGACAGTAGAGCAGAAACACCTCCAGAAACCTGAACACACGAAGGACTCGTTTCAGGGTGATGGCCCACAGAAAAGGACACTTTAAAAATTAACTCCTCCTAATGTTCCAGCAAAAGTCTCTTTAGTTCTTTAATTTGAGGCTTTAACGGTGAAGAAAGAATGAGGCCTTACAACTGCTTGTTTCTACAATGTCCCTATCATGCATTTAGGAAATACGTATGAATTATTAATTTAAACAACCTGATCAGATAACGGCATAAGTTTACAATGGTTGACCCTTTAAAAAGAATAGTTTGCTTTCTTGCTGATTAAATGGAAAGATCCATACCACTCCCAAGTCTGTCTTACAGCTGGATGTAGCCAGTTAGAGTAGCACAAAAACAGGAAACAACATGTTCATCAAGTTAGTGCAGGAGAAGTTTTACAGCCTACTTTAATAACTAAGCAAATGCCGATCTGGCCTTGCCAAACCACAATGAGCTCAGAAATGTGCGACTTGGGAGTGCATAGCATCATCTTTAATCACACAAAAACATATCAAGATAGGAAATTAAGCTCTTTTAAGATGTGTGTGAAATGGATTTCTGTGTCTGTGTTCTGCCATCCCTCCTGCACGCATGCTTACCTCGAGAATAAGGAATCGTCTTCGGCCTGATTTGGTTGAAGGCAATGTCGCTTCTGAGACAGCTCGTTGTTGTTGAATTCCTGGGGACACAGAGAAACAGCACTAAAATACAGCCTTTTACCTTATTGCCACAAATAGAGACTCTGAAGCATTCTTGTGGTTTGAATGTTTTTGACAGAGTTTTCTATGTGTTATGGCAATAACATTTTCATCTTAACAAGGCAAGCCCTTATTGCTTGGCACATTACATTAAAGAAAAAGATGTAGAGAAACGCATTCAAATGACAGCAACACATTTCTAACTAAAGATAAGACAGGGTCTGTGAAGCTTGTTTGGTAGAGCCCAACAATATGCCTGACATCTTACAGTT
>NC_045733.1:23967754-23968009 GCF_008692095.1 Etheostoma spectabile | reverse complement strand
GTCGGTACACAGTCACCGGCTCCCCTGAGGGAACACATTGCAGCAGGTGAGTCACACATACTGATAAACATGCGTTAGTTTAGTTAGTGTTAGTTTGTCCCTGTCCCTGCTTGCTGACTTCTGTCTCTGAACAAAAAATAATAATAAAACAGGCAGATAGACTTCAAGACACTCACAGCAATAGAACATTGATATACTACAGTGCCTTGCGAAAGTATTCGGCCCCCTTGAACTTTTCAATCTTTTGACACATTT
>NC_045733.1:23967538-23967655 GCF_008692095.1 Etheostoma spectabile | reverse complement strand
AACTTTTTTAGCAAATAAAAAACTGAAAAGTGGTGCTTGCAAAATTATTCGGCCCCTTGTGTTACTACTTTGTAGAGCCACCTTTGGCTGCGATTCCAGCTGCAAGTCGCTTGGGGT
>NC_045733.1:23967386-23967528 GCF_008692095.1 Etheostoma spectabile | reverse complement strand
CAGTTTTGCACATTGAGAGACTGAAATTCTTGTCCATTCTTCCTTGCAAAACAGCTCGAGCTCAGTGAGGTTGGATGGACTTTTACTTGGCCATTCTAACACCTGGATACGTTTATTTGTGAACCATTCCTTTGTAGATTTT
>NC_045733.1:23964267-23967097 GCF_008692095.1 Etheostoma spectabile | reverse complement strand
CGATTTTGGTTTCATCTGACCAGAGCACCTTCTTCCACGTTTGGTGTGTCTCCCAGGTAGCTTGTGGCAAACTTTAGACGAGACTTCTTATGGATATCTTTGAGAAATGGATTTCTTCTTGCCACTCTTCCATGAAGGCCAGATTCCAGCAAGTCTTTGGTGCAGGAAGATTTTACAGCCTACTTTAAATAACTAAGCAAATGCCGATCTGGCCTTGCAAAACCACAATGAGCTCAGAAAATGTCGACTTGGGAGTGCATAGCCATCATCTTTAATCACACACCAAACCATATCAAGATATGAAATAAAGCTCTTTTAAGATGTTTGTGAAAATGGATTTCTGTGTCTGTGTCTTGCCATCCCTGCCTCCCTGCCGCATGCTTACCTCCTCGGAAATAAGGATCGTCTTCGGCTTGATTTGGTTGAAGGCAAATGTCACTTCTGAGGCAGCTCGTTTGTGTTGAATTTCCTGGGTGACACGAGAAACAGCACTTAAAATTACAGCCTTTTAACCTTATTCCACAAATAGAGACTCTGAAGCTCTTGTGGTTTGATGTTTTTTGACAGAGTTTTCTATGTGTTATGGCAATAACATTTTCATCTTACAGGCAAAAGCCCTTATTGCTTGGCACATTACATTAAGAAAAGATGTAGAGACACACGCATTCAAATGACAGCACACACATTTCCTAACTAAAGATAAGACAGGGTCTGTGAAGCTTGTTTTGGTAGAGCCCACAATATGCCTGACATCTACAGTTATTAGGGTCTACAGAGTGTCGTGCTCCCTACCCTGAGACAAAGGTCAGCCGGTGTCCTCCTTGTAGTTGCTTTGCCAGGTTTGGACCACTCAGGAGGAAGGATTTGACTTATACAGATGTCCTGGTTTCAGGATGTCGTACTCTGACCAGTGCACAGCACCTTGAGGCCCGTCTGAGTCCTCCCCCATCTCCTCTTTGCCTGAGAAACCTCGATTTTGGCACAGAGGCCCCGCTGGGCCCAGGAAGACATGCTGTTGTTGATAGTTGTGGGTGGGGGAGCTCTCCTCCTCGGTACACAGTCACACCGGCCTCCCTGAGGAACACCATTGCACAGGTGATCACACATACTGATAAAACATGCGTTCGTGTTAGTTAGTGTTAGGTTTGTCCCTGTCCCTGCTTGCTGACTTCTGTCTCTTGAACCAAAAATAATAATAACCAGGCAGATAGACTTCAAGACACTCACAGCAATAGAACATTGATTACTACAGTGCCTTGCGAAAGTATTCGGCCCCCTTGAACTTTTCATCTTTGACACACTTTCAGGCTTCAAACAAAAGATAAAATTTATTTTTTGGAAGAATCACCAACAATGGGACACAATGTGAAGTGGAACGAAATCTATGGATATTTTAAACTTTTTTAGCAAATAAAAACTGAAAAGTGGTGCTTGCAAATTATTCGGCCCCTTGTGTTACTACTTTTGTAGAGCCACCTTTGGCTGCGATTCCACTGCCAGTCGCTTGGGGTACTGTCTCTATCAGTTTTGCACATTGAAGACTGAAATTCTTGTCCATTCTTCCTTGCAAAACAGCTCGCGCTCAGTGAGGTTGATGGACTTTTACTTGGCCATTCTAAACACCTGGATCGTTATTTGTAACCATTCCTTGTAGATTTTGCTGTATGTTTGGGATCATTGTCTTTGGAAGATAATCTCCGTCCCAGTTTCAGGTCTTTTGCAGACTCCAACAGGTTTTCATCCAGATGGTCCTGTATTTGGCTGCATCCATCTTCCCCTCAATTTGAACCTCTTCCTGTCCTGCTGAAAAAAGCAGGCCCAAACCATGATGCTGCCACCACCATGTTGTGACAGTGGGGATGGTGTGTTGAGGGTGATGAGCTGTGTTGCTTTTTACGCCAAACATATCGTTTGCATTGTGGCCAAAAAGTTCGATTTTGGTTTCATCTGACCAGAGCACGCACCTTCTTCCACTTTTGGTGTGTCTCCCAGGTAGCTTGTGGCAAACTTTAGACAGACTTCTATTGGATATCTTTGAGAAATGGTTTCTTCTTGCCACTCTTCCATGAAGGCCAGATTTGTGCAGTGTAACGACTGATTGTTGTCCTATGGACAGACTCTCCCCACCTCAGCTGTAGTTCTCTGCAGTTCAATCCAGAGGGATCATGGGCCTCTTGGCTGCATCTCTGATCAGTCTTCTCCTTGTCTGAGCTGAAAGTTTACAGGACGGCCAGGTCTTGGTAGATTTTTAGTGGTCTGATACTCCTTCCATTTCAATAGTATCGCTTGCACAGTGCTCCTTGGGATGTTAAAGCTTGGAAATCTTTTGGTATCCAATCCGGCTTTAAACTTCTCCACACAGTATTACGGACCTGCTGGTGTGTTCCTTGGTCTTCATGATGCTCTCTGCGCTTTCAACAGAACCCTGAGACTATCACAGAGCAGGTGCATTTATACAGAGACTTGATCACACACACACACACACACACACACACACACACACACACACACACACCACACACACACAACACACACACAAACACACAACCCACAAAACCCACCCACCCCCACCACACCCGAGGTGGATTCTATTTATCACCATCAGTCATTTAGGACAACATGGATCATTCAGAGATCCTCGCTGAACTTCTGGAGTGAGTTTGCTGCACTGAAGTAAGGGGCCGATAATTTTGCACGCACCACTTTTCATTTTTATTTGGCAAAAATGTTTAAAATATCCATAGATTTCGTTCCACTTCACAATTGTGTTCCCACTTGTTGGTGATTCTTCACAAAAATAATTTTTTTAATCTTTATGTTTGAAGCCTGA
>NC_045733.1:23962668-23964242 GCF_008692095.1 Etheostoma spectabile | reverse complement strand
AATGTGTCAAAAGATTGAAAAGTTTAAGGGGGCCGAATACTTTCGCAAGGCACTGTATGTTTATAAAGTGCTTCTGGCTGAAAAGTCAGCAAGCATTTGTCTACTTGTGCGTCCAGCGAACAAAGAGCAACATGAATAAATATACAGTTGCTCTAATGTTCAATTGGTGATGTAATATTTGTTACTTAGTAGCGATTTGCTCCATTAACTCTTTATCATGGGTTTATCTGGCATGCTAGGTATTTGACTTCCTTTAGTCACACAATTTTTTTTATTTAAACAAATAAGCAAAAGTGTAAAACATTGGTTTTGATGACAATATTCAGAAAAGTACACTACACATACCGAAGAAGGCACAGACCTTTTCCACAACCCTTCCTTGCTATCAAATGTTTCCACACCAAAACAAAGAGGAAATACGGGAAGGAGGGAGATACAACAAAAACACAAACGCAAGAACGATGTCTGGAGCTCACAAACAAGACTCACAGAAACAGACACAGACAAACACGCAAACAAACAAGAGGCACTGACAGGGAGACTGGCATAAGACAAAAGCAGTGAAATCGGACCATTTTTTTTTTTCAGTAACGAGGAATCTAATGTGTTACTATTTCCAAACCAGTAATCAGATTAAAGTTACTTATCTAAGTCACTGTGTGTTATTAAAGTATTTTTGTCATTTTCCTTAGTGAAAATATATATTTTTGTTTTTGGTGGTGGGAGCATCATGCTGTGGGGCTGTTTTGCAGCCTCAGGCACAGGGGGCCTTGTTCGGGTGCATGGCATCATAAAAAAAGAAAATTATGTTGAAATTTTGAGGGTTAATATGCAGAAATCTGCTCGTAGTCTATCCTTAGGTCGTCGCTGGGTCTTCAAACAACACAATGACCCAAAGCATACATCGAAATTGATCCATAGTTCCTGAAGGATACCAAAACCAAGGTCCTGGAGTGGCCCGCACAGAGCCCGATTAGTAGTGGTGTTCTTCTATGGGCTATCTCGATGTGAACATCTGCAAATTTCGGGAACCACTGAGACAGGGAGTGCGAGAGATACTGAATAGCATTAGAGCCTTCTAACACCTCTTGCAACCCAACAATGCGAATATTGCATCTTCGATTTCTGTCCTCCATATTAGCTATCTTCACCTCCAGCTCTTGAAAAGCATGGCCATGGCTATCAAGAATCCTTAAGTTGCTTTCCACAGTAGTTTTTAGATCGTCCACATCAGATCTGATAGACTTAGACAGACTTTCATTCAACTGCACATTCACATATACGGTTGAGCGAGATTTGGTTGTAAGGCTCCGAAGAAGGAAAAGAAACAGAAGACAAGTAAAAAGAGATACAGTATAAATATAAGTGTGTGCAATATAAAGTATGTGCAATATAAAATTAAAAATGTATTATTATTATAAGACGATTATGACTAGTGCAAATATCAATAGCAGCAGGATGTATTGCAGTGAAATGAATAATATAAATATATTAGAGTAAATAGGGTTCAGTGTCCATGTAAAGTGACTAGTGTCGTATATATGGGAGGAGGGATTATTGGGAGTTCAGCAGTC
>NC_045733.1:23953743-23962658 GCF_008692095.1 Etheostoma spectabile | reverse complement strand
GGGGATGAAGCTGTTGTGGAACCTGATTGTTCTGCATTTGAAGCTGCTGAACCTCTTGCCAGAAGGCAGCAGGGGGATCAGTCCGTGGTCGGGGTGGGCTGGGTCCTTAGTGATTGACTGAGCCCTGGTCAGGCAGCATCTATGAGCAGTGTCATGGATGGAAGGAAGTGCTGTCCCGATGATTTTCTCCACTGTCTTCACCACTCTCTCTACACGTTACCGCATTATCCTATGCCCTTTAGATAGTTCACAAATTTGGTTTTAATAGATTGTATGTAAGGTCTGTGACATATTACTATTTAGCATAACCAGGCATACAATTAATATTTTACAACTTATATATCTGTTACGGCTTGGCAAAGAGTCTTCAAACCCTTTTTATCTCAACTTCCCTGTTTCTGTAGTTCCTGCTCACTGTCTTTGTAAGGCAGTGTAGATTCATGAGTTGTCTGCAACATACTGTACATACACAGCATGATACTTTCCTAACACCACCATGATGACATGCCTAGAAACAGCACAGATCGAAAGACATCTATATTTCAACAACAAAAACAGCAAAACTGTGACAACAATATGACTGCCACAAGCCAAAACCATATTAAAAACAAAAACATGCGCACACAAAAGACAGCACCTGAACAACAACTTGGGCGTGACTGTGAGGCAAACAGCAGCAGATGTGGGAGGGCAAAAACAATGTAGAAAAACATCTCTCATCTGCCAAACTTCCTCATTCTCCACCTGCCTGCTGTCTTTTCTCAAAACTGTCTATTGTGCTTTTACCTGACCTGTCATGCCTGGGAATGCACAAGGATTTAGACTTACCCCTAGGAGGCACAGGGGTGAAGGGAATACTTTGAGACAGCCTCATCAAGTTGTTGCGCTCTACAGCTGCAGGAGGAAAAGTATGTACACACACATAAATACACAAACAAGTCAGGACAACTGCAGGAGAAGACCAAACAGAGGTGTAACTACTTGTAGGATTATTCATTGTTCTTCGCCTCTATGAAGCATTTATTATTTTCACCCACAGACAGCACTCCTTTTCACCCAAAAACAGCAAATTAACTGCAATATAACTAAAAAACTACAATCATCAATTTTGGATGATAGACTTTTTTCTTGGCAGACATCTTAGTAGGAAAAGCACAGGTGTGATCAAAACCATTAATGATGGCTGCATTCCACTTAGGAGAGGCCCTGGTATTGTGCATGCTGACTCACTGAAATGGCTTACTGGGACACTTGATGGAATTGAGCCATCGTTAAGTTTATCAATTTCAGCTGTGCTTTTCCTATGACAAGTCAAAATGTCTGCTGTGAAAAAGTTCTATATAACATAAAATTAAGACATGATGACACAAGTTATTCTCCATGGCTCACCTGAGTACTGGTAGCTTTCCATGGGCTTGAAAGGTGAGCCAATAGCTATGGAGAAAAAGAAGAGAACTGTTTTTCTTTTAACAGAATGAGTTGATGTAATTTATTGAACATGACAGTTGGAATTACAACACGATCATTTAACAAAAACACCCTGAGCTCTTCCATCATCCACCAGTAGAAGTCTCTGTACGATTTCACAATAACAGCTCAAGCTTGACGCAACAATTTTACTTCCAGCAAGTCACTTCTGTTGCCAGGTAAAGATTGCACAAAAATGGATTTGCATTTACTTGTTTAAATTTCTTGGATATTTACATTTTTCAGTTATCTTTGCAAATACAATTTTAACCAGGGCCATCTTATTATCATCAGTTTATTGATCTTTCTGTCAAGAAACTACTAGACTATTTTCATTTTCATGTTTGGGTTACTCACAGTCCTTTCTGGCTCCAAGGTGGGTGTGTCGCGGTGTGTAGAGAGAAACTGCAGCTGTAACCACAGAAGAAGAAAAACATAGTGAAGCTTTTGCCCAGAAACATGAGTAAGCATTCATCAAGTACAATCCTTTTTTCATGATTATCCATAAACACAATTCCAAAATGACTTTGGGTTGTCTATTTCAACTGAAAGATCATCTATTGTAATATCTGAGAGTATAGGGTTTTAAATATTTTAGATACAGTTTTGATATTCCCCATCTACCCCAGATTATCTTTAAATTCTATCAACCTTTCAATGTCAGGAAAAAAAACCTTTGGTTCATGTTTTTGATAAAAGGTGTTACAGGATGTAGGGTACCACACAAAATTATAGTGGATGCCAAGAAAGGGAATAGGTTCCTTTGATAACAGAGCCTGTGTAAATACTGCTGGACCAGCTTTCTTACCATTTAATGTTTCTTCCCCAGGAGCTCGTCTGACAGAGAGCAAGAGACAACAGAAAGACATTAGTTTAACAAAACAGATAACATCCATATCAGTCTAGTTAATGAATCTAAACGTGAGCGCTGGCTTTAAAGTTACTGTGTGTAACTTTATAATGATTCTGAAACTGTCATTTTTTTAACCTAATGATCATAAATGACCTGTAACATCAAACGAGACAAACTGTGAAAAGAACATTATTTTTATATAGTTTTTATTATTGCCTTTGCCCGGGTCAGAATTTTCCCACAAAGTCACAAAATGGTTTACGGCAGGTGTGACAGGTCACAGATTTCTAAGTTATCTATTTATTTTTTTTACATTATTTTTTGGGGCATTTTTAGGCCTTTATTGACAGGACAGCTGAAGAAATGATAGCGGAGAGAGAGGGGGAATCACATGCAGCAAAGGGCCTGGGCCCGCTGCGTCGAGGAGTAAACCTCTACCACAAGAGCTATCTGGGCTCCCAATTTTAAGTTATCTTTTGTAGTTATGGCTGATACTGGGCAGGGCCGCAGGGCCATCTAGTAAAAAAATAAAATAAAAAAAATAAAAAGGGAATTTAAACAAATAACAACTAAAAGCTAAAAGGGAAAGACAGACGACGGGTGAAACCCGGGTCAATCTTAGTTGGGCTATTGTCTGAGCAAAACATTCATTGCAACTTTGACTTCCCGGCAACACTAACTAAGTAATACAGTGGACAATACAGCACCATAAAGAAAACACCTTTACAACAGCAGGTGTAGTAAAGACCACTTTTGTTCAAAGCAGCCGCTAGAAGCAACACAAACTGAAAGTGACATATAGCAGCTCTAAACAAGTGAAAAATAAAGGCATCAGAAATCAACTATAATGCACAAATAAAGTTCTAGAAAGTGAGTTTGTGGCCTTTGTTGTTAATCATTCATGTATATGGGAGTTGAAGTTCCACTGTTTCCTGCATGTGACAAATGTATTTGTATTACTGTCCTTTCTTCATTGACTAAGCAAAGTTAATATGATAATGAAGCCTGTGTGAGTGTGTATTTTGTTGGCCAGTGGGAGGAAACTTACAGGCTGCTTGCTTGGGCTGATTTGACCTGAACTCTTTCCTGGTGGAGAAACATGAACTCGTAAAACACAGACAGAAACCAGCATAAAGAAAGTTAACATCTATTTGTTTTACTCAGCACACATATACATTTCTTACCAGAACTGCAGCCCTGGGGTCATCACGGATGAGAATGTCTTCAGCTGACACTCTGCTCCTGTCCTTCTTTGTCAGAGCTACAGAAACACAATAAACAATCACCAACCATAATGTGTTAGGAGAGACACTGAACATTTAAGAAACAGATGCTGCCGTTGGTTTTTGGACAGCGATGAACTTAATATTTAAAAATGTCTTCCTCTGCAGATATTTTCTTAGCATTATTTGTGTTATTTATGTGAGCTTACAGGAGTCAGGATGGAGGAAAACCGGGGTTCTGTCATACTCTGTGAAGCCAGTGTAGGAGTTGACTTCTCTGATTTGATCGGGACCTTCAGGCTGAGCCTATGACAGAAAGATAGATGGACAGACAAAAAGAGAGATCACCTAGTAACTACATTAATTACAAGATAATCTGCATTAGGATCTGTCTGATTCAGCTCAACAGGTGAATTAATCAATTCCTCTGAGTTTTTACATGATGGGAAAAGTAGAGACCAACAGCCCAACAAGTCACAGACAGTTGCTGATGCGTGAAAATCAAACCCGCTAAGTCATTGCGGGTTAGACACTAGGCAGAAATCCCCACACTTTTTAGCAAATAAGGTCTGCATCAAGTTGAAGTTTGGATAACGTTTGCATTACCACTTCTTCTAATCTGTTTCCTGTGGGAAACCATGTGCTTCATTTAGATGTGACACATTTTGACTGTAAGTGACAAATGATGATAAATGCTTAAAGGGAGGTGGGACAAGTTACCAATGAGGGACAACCTTTTACTTACACATCAAAATCTCCTTGTAAGACCTCTAAAACAACTGTGTTGACTGATCATCAATTAGCTATAAACGGTTTACATAAAAGGCAAACATGACAGGAACACACTTTAAACAAACAGCTAAAAACATCGGGCTGTCAATATTATTCACATGGCTAAAGGAAAAAAAGGTCTGTGCCACCAGCTCTTCTGAGAGAAAAATATATATACTATACTGTCCTTGCACCAAACAACCAAATGATGGTTCATGTATCACGCATACATACACACCTGCGATCTGGTCGGTAGGACTGGGCTTTGTTGTCTGCTGGAGCTCTCTTTGGGTGTGGAGTGATGGAGGTCCAAACTGTCTCTATGTCCTGAAAGCAAGAAAATACTGTCAAGCTCCATAAGGCCCACTGAAACTGCCCTCTCACTATGTGACATTATCAAAATAAATAAATAAAACACTTCTCTCCTAGTAACTCATGTTTGCCTTGTGCAACAACATTCCAGTAAAACAATCACTACTACCATTGTGACATCTAAAACAATTGCTGTGTATGATTCAAAGATGCACTGCCCAATCTGGTTACATCATTATCACCCCAATGGTGAAATAATCACAGTTCAAACAGCCGATTCTTATGAGGAACCCCTCACCTCCACCTGCCAAATAAATCGTTAAATCACTTGCGGTTATTGCTGAAAACCTTAACCAATCATTTATGCTCATATTACATGTGAAAACCTCAGAACCACCCAGGAACACAGAAAACAAAGTCAGAAAAGACATCCAGACAGAACAGAGAAAGGAAAAGAACAGGCACCAGCTGAAGGTCTACTGGGATCCTGATCTGGAGATGGACAGGCCCGAGCACCCGGCAGGACACAGTCCTTAAGACTGAAACTCAAACCTCTCATTGTGTTTGGCTCTTGTGCCGTGTTCTTCTTGTCAAGCGAGACTTCTGACCGACTTTGACCCTCATAGCAGAACACTGGAGGGGCAGTTGGTGCCGACATTTTCTATTCTCTCGTTATTCCTCTGTGGGGTCTCCTGGGTGCCACAGCAGGGGATGGGCAAAGCCTGGCAGGCCAATATTTCCGTGGGTGTCAGCCAATTAGGATTCTGTTTTAGTAGCCAGGTGGCCTTCAGTGTTGGTACTTTGTTTACTTCGAGAGCCTGATCTGCCCCTGTCGTTGCAGAATGCCTCCTTCAGGTACCCCCAACCCACCTCTCTCTCTCCCCCATCTGTGTTCTCAGGCTTTGCAGTGAAAGAAAGCAAGCAGGCAGGCCGAGCACAGCACAGTCTTAGAGACAATGATAATGATAGCAGGACACACGCACTCAAAGTTTTCACCCTCGTCATCACTACCAGATTTACCCTCAGTCTCGTACTTACCCACAAACGCCCCAAACTCTACAGTGGTGCTGTTTGGCTGCTGGTTAAGACGAACTAGTGTGAGATCTGGTTGGCTGGAGCCAGTGGGCTGGGAAGCGATGCAGCTGAGTTGAACTGAGCCCTTGAGGAGGGTACACTGGCAGGCTCGATGGGGAGTCGAAAAGCCCGCTCTTGCGGACGGGTCAGTTTACTCTGGGTGAGAGAACGACACTCGGAGACGCAGCTCTGGGGGGGTAATGGCCACAGCACTTTGGACAAAGGCACTGGAGCCGACACTGCCTGAGGAGCAAGCCTCTGCAGAAAGGGGCCCGAGCCCAAACAACCCCCTCCTTTCTGGACTCAACAGGCGTTTAAAGTTTGGGTCCACCCTAGTCCTGCTTCAGAGGATGTCCCGACTCTCCGCTACTCTCCGTCCCACCCCTCCCCCTACACCAATCCCAAAAAGAGAATCTGCATGTTGGCTCCTGCCAGTGGAAAGATGAGCAAAGAAGGCCCCCACACTGGTTTGCCTATCGCAGATGAGTTTGGATGGGGGGCCAGTGTCTGTGCCACAGGACCGATGCTGGGGACCACATTTCTGAGAGACTGAGCTCCCTGGTAATCTGATTGTGGACTTTGCTGGCCTCAGACCCTCTGACAGTGAGGGTTTCAGGTGTCCACAGTGAGTCTGAAGTCCTGCAGATGCCGATCTGAGAGTCAATGTGTGCAAAGAGAGGTTTTATAAAAGTTGACCTTGTTTCCAACCTCCCTCAGCTGCATACCCATGGTCTCAACCCTGGAAATGACAAACAGTAACTTCAGTTACCCACAGCTCAGCTTGTGTTACCCATATTTTAATGTAAACGTTATGATGTAATGATAACAATGGACCAAGGATTAATTCTTAATTTTATAAATGACCAATGCTCAAGCATGCATATTCACTGACCTAATGTAGATTTTTCTCATGTCTAGTCATTTAGGGAATGTTTAATGTCATAATTACTGTTATTGAGTAGGCTAGTCAATCATTCTATTTAATTTAATCACTGAATCTTTTTGAGCTTTAGCTTTTTTGACGGCTTAAAAAGGGCACCTGGACAGTTTGCTATAAGTGGGTCTGTTTGTGTCGTTTGCATGAGGATGCACATGCACAACGTTTGTAGACCACAAGGATACTTTTGGAGTAACACTGACTTAAATACCTTTTGTTTATATACAAGAAAACTTCACAGAGCACTTTAAAGAGCCCAGTAACAATCTCACCTTCTGAGGAATACGTATACGCTCCTCCACTTCCGCGAGTGAAACTGATCATCTTTTTCATGAAAGTACGTCTCGCACACACTGCTCCTCAAAATCATGAAGTTCTTTTGGTTCTTCCTCTGGAGAGAACAGCTCTGAATACAGGAGACAGTGTTACTGTTACTGCATGTTTTTATAATGAACATGCAGTTTCTGCCAAAGAATGCCAGTATGTTGTCGTACTTGGTCCGTAGTTAATGCTCCTTCTTCCTCTTTCTACATACAGAAGGGTAGATATGGCAGAGGAGGATGAGGGGGGAGGGAGGACAAGGCTTCTCATGGTAGGCCATAATAAAGTGGTAGCGCTGGTACTTCCACACCAGATTAGAAATGGACTTTACTTGCATATACACATTGCTGGAAAACAGAGTACAGAAATTACACCGAGGATGATGAGGTGATGCCAGCAATATATAAAATATTAAACAGATAACCCAAAGCTAACGAGTACACCTAATGTTGTGGATTTAGCACTGAAATGTTGTGTACTTACTTGAAGAACGCGATGAGGAGGTTGACCATTAGTATATACTGTACAAAGAGGTAGACTGCTTGTAGCAGAGGAGTCAGCCAGACTCCTGGCGAACACAGGTCCTTTACGTTGTTTTCAGTGCTATTGGCACACACTGTAAAGAAGAGAAGCCTTTTAGGATATGCACACACCTGCAAGTTTGGACGCACATAAAACTCCCCAAAACATGCTAAAGATATACACACTCATCTCATCCAGGTCTTGTTTTTTTTGTGCAAAATCTTTAACTAACTTTCTGTGCCCGTGGGTACAAATCTGACTCTACCACACATGGACAAATACTAAGAGAAAAGAGGACAATCCTACAATGAAACTGCATTGAAATACTAACTGATTTTACCCTTGTAATCTCCCCTACCGTACTCATCCTCCTTACCATCGATTTCATAGGCATACACTTCTCCGTACATCATCCAGTACGGCTGGAAGACCACATCTTTGGCCAGCGTCCAGCTGGGCTCCTCGTGTGGGAACAGAATGGCTTTCCTGGGTACGCCATAGCTCAGCAGAACTATAATCATTATTACCACAATATAGAACATGTTGGCCACCTGCAAGAAATGTCACACATACTGAATTAAACATATGGCAATGCTTGAAATAATATTACTGACGTACTGTATAGTATATCAAGAGTTTAAGTGCACAGACTCTATTCTTGGGATAAAAAAATCAGCACTTTTTATTACATTTGAGAAAATACACTGTAATAAAACTGTAATATTGCAATTATCACTATTGAAACATTTTAAACAGCCTTTCTTAATGTATGGCTCATTACAATTTCACTTACATCAGCAAAGTAGTGTATGTGTAAATAATAAAATATTATTCTTGTTGCATTGTATCTCTGAGAGCAACGTAAGAAAAACATTGTTGAAAAAATTATAAACTTTACACTGTGTACAAAACGTTCATATCTGCTTGCTTTACATCATGTGGTGGTGTGACTGTTCACTTTCACAATAACTCACCATTTTAGCAATCATCATGACATATGGTCCAGCTTGCTGGTTGACAGCCAGGATATCCAGGAGGCGCACATACCAGAAGATGATATTAAGACAATACACCGTCCTCCCGGGGACAAAGGCCTCACCTCCAACCAATCTCAGGCCAAAGCCGATAAAGAAGGTTACAATGGCCAGAAAGTCAGACACATTGAAATAGTCACTGAACCACACCTTTATCTTCTGACTTATTTTGCCTGCTTCAGACATAAACATCTGGAAAAAAGAAGATGGAGGATAAAAAATTAAAGAATGTGAAATAATGCTAAGGAGATAAGTTAATTTGTAGTATTTGGTGAAGTTTAAAGCAGTACAAAAAACCTGGTGTCTTCTGTCGCACATACCTCTCGAATTTTTTCAATGGCAGAGGTGAATATGTAGAAGATGACCACCCACTCTTGAGGAGAAGGCCATTCAGGCATTTT
>NC_045733.1:23950966-23953733 GCF_008692095.1 Etheostoma spectabile | reverse complement strand
CATACGAGTATGTCATCAAGAAGCCCAGGTAGAAGAGCTGACAATAAGAAACACACAAGACCCATAAACAACTCCAAAAACATTATATAAAACCTTTATAAATTTAAAGGATAAATTCTTCCAAAAACGGAGATAGAGTAATCTTTTTATTAACTATCTATGTCATAAATGTGTACAATGTAGACAAACTGTCTATAAGATATGTTGAATGTAGATGACTGGCCTGTGTTGACAAAGAGCTTTTTAAATTCAGACAGTTCCCGAGAGGGGCTTCTACTCTCTGAAATATTTTGAGACAAGGTCAGTTGAGGCCCTCTAATGGGGTTAAACCTCATCATGGCACTTTGAGTTAGGGGTAAATAGTCTGCCATTTTGACAGAGGCCTCTGAGCTCAGCTGGCAGTTAGCTGTGTGAAAGAAGAGAAATTTAATCTTCTCCATCTCATGTGAAACAAAGTCTGCCTTCAGAAGGGAGGGGATGAGCAGTTCAGGGGATTATATATAAAACATTGAAAGGGAAATATTTGTCCTACTAGTCATTTAAAGCTGCAATTATCAGTATTTCTATAGCAACACTGAAAAGATACTGTATGTAATTTGAAATTACTTCTCTTATCAACCCCACGCTAGTCAGTACAACTTCTACTAAGAAGTGACATCTGTGTTGTGTAAAGAATTCTCCTGCCCTCCACTGGCCAACAATTAATTAATGCTTCTTTTAGTGAAATATCTAGACAACTATTGGACAGACAAATAAATAAGGTAAGAGATTACACAGTCAATACTATATAAGTAATTTATGTAATTTGCATACTTTTGAGCGGGTGAGTTCAAATTAAAACGCTTAGTGTTTACTAACTTGCTGTATAGAAAGAAGTTTAAGCCACATGAGTGTCTCCCAATGGTACTTCAACTCAGCACCGAAGTTTGACCAGTGCTTGTAACAGAAAGAAGCTCTTTTGTACAATCATACTGCAGACTGTGAGAAAGTTTGTCCACATAGGCAGACACGCACGCACACACGCACACGGTTTCTTGGTACAACTTAAATTAGAAAAATTGCTGAACCTCGACATGTGAACGGTTGGAAAATCGGCCATTAACACCCCCATCTGATGGGTAAGCTTTTGTGTGCTGCACCGATGTGTTGAAATCGAAATAGAAGCAGGTACAGCAGATGTAGATAAGCACAGACTGGGTTATGTAGACTAGCAGTTTCAGTGATGGTATCAGTACACCTTGGTTTTAAACAGCATGAAAAACAACCCTGTTAGTGCAAATAAAACTCTGAAAGACGACTCCCAGGCTCCTGAGAACCAGCCTCAGGCTTGCAAATAAAATAAATAAACATCAGCACAAGTGAGAAAAGATGAGTGATAATCCTGTGCAGGAGTGTGGACATGTCAGTAGCAAGAACATTTGTTTAAAATAACATTTAACTGCTAGTACTGCATTTCTTTCCATTCCAAGTCTCGTTTAATTAAATAAGTGTTTAAAAGGTAAGTCTCAGGGTATAACACATGCAGAAATTCATTCTTTTACTCTTATATTTCTCCTCACTTCACAAAGCCAACCAGTAAGAATGGTGGTGCAGTGTAAAAGAAATGGTCCCTCATTTGCCTCCCACTTGTGAACACTTCTAATACAGTTTAATAATATATTAACAATATGGTGTTCCTACAAGCCAGGAATAACTTTGCTTGACCACTCTAAGAAATAGATTAACTGACTTCTGAAAATTGCCCTTTATTAGATTATTCCAAAGGTCCCAAACAAATACTTCTTACTAATAATCTAGGGGTTCTTATTAAATGCATGTTGTGAATTGTAAAATATAGGGCTGCACAATATATTGTTTTATTTTTTATTTATTTATTTTTTTAAATAGTCATCGCAATATCAACTGGACATATCACAAAAGACAGAGATTTTGTTGTGTTAGTTAAAAGATAATATCAGTAGAAAATTACACTTTAAAATATCAAAAACGGTCATTCTTTTTTAGTGGTGCCTTTTATGTTCAATTCAATGTTCAATTTGTTCAATAAAAGAATGTTAGAAATTATTTTTTAATTAATTTGTTTTAAACAAGCAATTTGTTGTATTGTAGCAGAATACTGAAAGTTCTAGAAATGCAGAAATGAGTACACTTTATTATCAGTTTATTTATCGCATCATTCATTCATTAATAGCATCACCACGTATTGCATAGTTTCCTAATATCATGCAGCCCTAGTAAAATGCAGTATGATGGGGTTCCCTGAGCTATCTTTAGGCGGGGCTGTGGTAATATCTCTCCATCCATTCAATGCTAAATTGTGTTCATGTAGAGTGAGAGAGCTGTGTTTCCATACTCAGTGTCTCGCCACTTTCTGTGTGGTTGTCTGATAAGAAGTTGCATCATGTCCACTGTCCTATTTGTGGTATTCACGGTAGCCATCACAGCCAGCGAATGCATGCCTTAAGTATTTAGCAAAGCTCTTAGTTTCTTGTTAATCTTTATTCTAAACACCACCAACAGTCCCTTTGAACCAAATTGTCTCAAGGAGTAAATGAAGAAAGGAACTAAGCTATGCAATAAAGTACCTTTTCCACACTCCTGTTTGTATTTCCACCTCAATCTGTGTTAAGATACTACTCCTTGCTAGCAACATCCTCTCCTGTTACCTAGAATACTACCCAGAAAAACAACCATTAAAGAAATGGTTGGATGGATGTGTGTGCGTGCGATCTCTTCTGTAATCTCCATACCGTGTTGGACCAGAACT
>NC_045733.1:23949147-23950956 GCF_008692095.1 Etheostoma spectabile | reverse complement strand
AGCATGGTAGAAAGCATAAATTTTCCTGGTTAAGGGAAGCTTCCTGGCACGAATATGTGTCTCCATGTCATTCTTTGCCTCCACATGGTGGTGGGATCTGGCCTCCTTGAACACCTCCTGTAGAGAGTTGACAAGACCCAAATTAGACAACAGCAAGTGCAATGTGGGGAGAAGAGAGAGAAAGCAAAGGAGAGGATGTGAGTAAGGAAGGTAGCAAATAAATGACTTACTAGTAAAATGAAACACAAACGTTTTTAATCAATGATTGATTTATGTGAAAAGTTGTCTTGTTACACAACAGACATACAATCTGTTCATAGCTCATTAAACATTTTAACACCACCTAATCATTGGAATATTTTTCATCATTAACAATTATAATGTATTTGTACATTTTAAATCATTTTTACTGATTTATTTCATTGTAGGGCTGCTTTTACTCTAGGGAAATACTTCCAATCAGAGCTTCAAATTAAAAGTATAAAAATACGAAAACAGAAGGACTGAGTAAATCAAACCATTTGGATGTCTTCAGCTATGTTCTGGAAGTTGTGTTCGCTGTCCTCCATGGTCATCTGGTGGTCGTCCTGACTCTGAGGGATATGAGCCATCTCAGCCTTAGATTTGTACTCCAACAGTAGGATGGCAGGAGGTACCAACATACTCAGAATCACCTAGAGACAAACACAGACTAATGTGGGTGGATGCTTCTATATTTTTCTAGAAAGTCCTTTGAATTACACACAATATTCTATCAAGTGTTTTGTTGCCCAAGTGCAGATCTAACCTGTTTTGTGGCTGTTTAATCATTTGAATATGTTCTGTCTTGATAGGCCTAGTGACGACATGTTAGTTTCATGGGAGTATCCAAATCCAAATAAAAAAAAAAACTAAAACTAAAACAGAACAAAATTTAGGAAAGACATCTGGAACAATATTTTTTTTTCCATTAGCTTAATTACTCTAACTATTTGGATGTTTACTAAAAACGTATGAGGGATATATAAAGGTTGACTCCTCGACGCAGCGGGCCCGGGGTTTGACTCCGACCTACTGCCCTTTGCTGCATGTCATTCCCCCTCTATCTCCCCTTTTATGTCTTCAGCTGTCCTGTCAAAAAAAGGCCTAAAAATGCCCCAAAAAATAATCTCTAAAAAGAATGTAAAGAGAAAAAGTTAGTGTCTTTTCTAACCCAGATTAGATGGAAAGTGTAGCCAGACCATACTCCAGCACTGACACCGTGCGGTGAAGATAGGTCTGGCATTGTGAGACTAATCCCCATAGCCCCCCATCCGTTGAGGGTGTTTGCTGTAGGCTTCATTTGGCCCGCCTCAGCTCCATCCACGCTCCACCTCGTTGCCCATTTTTGGATTAGCAGATTTCAGATACTGTCAAGAGCTGCCTCTCTTTTCCTTTGAGCTTTATTTTTGGCTCTTCAGAGATTAAGTCCATATTTTATACAGTCTATGGGTTTGATCTACAAATCAGGAATGGCTTGCACCAGTGAGTAGGTCAGCTTGGATATACAACAGACTTAGTAAACTGTTTATTAATTTTATCTGTTGACAAAAATTAAACCAATGAAGTATGGTTTAATATTTGTATTAAGCTGTACATAGACTAATAATTCACTGTCGAACCTTAGCAGCCATTGAAAACAAAGCACAGAATCCAGTTCTTATATTTTTGTTTGTTACCAAAAATAAAAATCTAGATGGAGCATGAACCTTGTACCAGGAGTTCTTGCGCATGTTTAGCCTTCCCATCCACATGTCTGACAGCAGCAACTGGGTGCAGGTATGAGCAACA
>NC_045733.1:23947835-23949137 GCF_008692095.1 Etheostoma spectabile | reverse complement strand
GGTGGGAGGAGACGGCCAACTTCAAACATGTGGAGTTGCTCCAGTTCTTCAGCTCGTAGGTGAGCAGCTTCATGGCCATGGTCTCATCCTGCCTGAATGACTCCTCCAGCAGGTCCACTGCTAACGTCCCAAACTCACTGAAAAACAACAACAGTTTGTTAAGTCCACACCTCCACATTTACGGACACATTTTATAGCTACAAGACATGACTTAAAGCTACAGAAAACCTTACATTGAGTACTCCTTAAGCTTCTCTGAGGAGTCGTCCACCACGTCACTCTTCTTGGCCTCGTAGCCCATGGATCGGCAAAGCTTACAGGCCACCAGTGCCTTTGCCATGTTCTCCTCCCATGCTGCCAGAAGAAGAGTGACATTTTCTGCCTCTTCATCAGCACGGCCCACACCAACAACTCATTAAAAGGTAGGGAAACCGCCTTCGTCTCTGGGTCATCTATGTCCACACTCTTCTTTGCTTCTCTTTTGTTCTGCTCAATGGAAGACTCAAGCTAGGGGATGAAAGGGGTAGAGGCAAACAGACTTCATTTAACCATTGCTCCCTAGATGCAGAGAGAGATCTTTATCTTGAGACCTTTTTATTTTTAGGAATCCGGGATACTCCTGTTTAAAGGAAGTGTTTCTTTTATTGAACCATTTACCTTAGGTTTGTATGGCTGTGCAGTTTTGATGAAGTGGTTGTGCCTCGTCTTCTCCTTCTTGTCAGCCTGCATGCTAAAAGACTCGTGACTTTTCCTCAAATGAGAACCAGGACCTGCTGCATGGCGCCCCAACCTCTGTGCAGTGTATAAAAACATTTTCAGATTAGTTGTATTTCTTTCACTGACTTCTGTTACGGTTTGTAATCCATTCAATAACTGTTTCAGGTCTAACATCAATAGTACGATGCATTAAGTGTTACCATAGATTAACTCCAGGAGTTAAATGTAAATGGGCTGTTTTTATATAGCGCTTTTCTAGTCTTAACAACTAGTCAAAGCACATTTACATAGTACAGGAACCATTCAAACACATTCCTACACTGTGGCCGAGCCTGCAGTACAAGGTGCCAACTGCTCATCAGATAAACACTCACACACATTTAAACTCTGATGGCGCAGCATTAAAAGCAACTCTGGGTTCAGTGTCTTGCCCATGGGACTGCAGGGCCAGGAATTGAATTGCCAACCTTCCAATTGGCAAGAGTTGCAACTGTTCTCACCCTATTGTTGCCGTGGAGATTGTTGTAAATGATTCGGAAGCGTTTCCTGGTGTAGTTGCACCTGTAAGTCCCGCCCATCAGGTAC
>NC_045733.1:23947671-23947825 GCF_008692095.1 Etheostoma spectabile | reverse complement strand
GGCCCACATCAATCAAAGTGATCTTATAGTTTGGGGGCAGATGACTCTGCGAGAAGGCACAGAAACAAAGTGGTGAATGAGATTGAACAGATTCTGGTTAACGTCAACTGATAAAAACATGGCTGAAGATTACCTGTTTAACATCTCTAACCAG
>NC_045733.1:23936390-23947661 GCF_008692095.1 Etheostoma spectabile | reverse complement strand
GTTGGGTTGTTGGGAGGTTGTTTCTAAAATAGAAGATACAAAAAGCTTTACAACACTCAAAAACACACATATAGTCTTTACAACCAGCCAATCTCGGTTAATTAGTAGCTCATTGGTAGCTGGTGCATTACCGTGTTGTAGAGCTCCTCTAGCCGACTGATTGTCAGGAAACGGTGCATGCTTACACCGTTTTCTATGAGCAACTTGACAAAATCCACCCTGTCCATCACGAGTGCATCCAGCATTGCTTGCTCCAGGGAGCTCACCTATACACACAAAAGGTAAAAATGTTGTTATGAACCATATTTCAATAGCAATAATCTATAAAACAACCAAATTAGGGAGAATACCAGAAATCTTTCCACATTACAAAAAAACCCACATGCACACAAGAAAAATAAATACATATCATCTATCCTCCTATTAAAGGAAAAGCCAGGATTCCCCCAAGTTTCAAAATAAACATAAGCACTGAGGGCAGCTTATGAAGACAACTGTAACATGGTTAATTTTACAGTCAAAACAAGCAGTTCATGGCAGCCTGCCCGACTCCAGTCCCCCAGCTCCTCAGACGGCAGATTGTGGTTAGCAAAGATTCTGGGGTCATTTTGGGCAAGGCTTGGAGCTAATGCTCAGCTAAGCAAACCTCTGTGAAAGATGAGGCATGCAGAAACACACAAGCACACATACGTACCAGAAGCTGCTGTCCATACACAAACACATGATTCTTGGCAATGTCTACCCGGTCCCAGGCCAGTGTCAGGACCAGCTGATCGAAGGCAGATACATTTGTGCCTGAAATACACAGATACAGCCATGTGTATTTATTACTGATATTAATTCACATACAAGTAAAACCTTATTTACTGTTTATTGTCTGTTAGCCAGCTAACATTAGTTAGAGGATTAGTAATGCAGGGCAAGGGCAGATATACAGTCAATTACACACTAATACAACAGATTACACTACAAAGTAAATCCCTGTTCAGTCCACTGCTCTCTTCCACACTAATCTGGTTTATTGTCCTCTAGGACCCGTCTGAATCAAATGATCATAATCACTGTACACAGAATTGATTTTGTGGATGTCAAATAAAAATCCAGCGGGAATTTGAAAAGACTAAAAGTACTAAATTAAATTCCAAATAGCCTCATAATAACTCAGGTGGTCTGCTTAAAAATCCACAAGTAAAAACACAAGTTTTCAGCAATGTCATTTCTTGTGACTCTTTTAAACTTCCCATTTAATATCCAAATCCAAAGAGTGAAACACAGAAATATCTTTAAGCAGCACTCAATATTTTCTTTAAATAACAGAACTTTTGTACTTTTGAAGAGTTGCTGTTCTACCAGGATAACTGCCACTGTCAGCCACTGTCTTTTGTCTACAGTCACTCAAAAATTACTTGCTTTAGCCGCGACATACATTCAGTGGAAAACACCAATCATTGAGGTTTTTTTCCCCATCTTCCATTATGCCAACAACAAAAGGACATATCCTCTACAGCTTCATGAAAACAAAGTTGCTCAGGTGAATGTCTGACTTTTTCTCTTTTTCTAACAAACTGCACAGAAGAAGAGGAAAAAGACATCAGCTTAGTGACTGACAGTGTTGAAATAAGGAGGCCCTGTGAATGTGGGCAACATGATCTCCTCAGGAACACAAAGAGAAGAGCACCCAGGGGGAACGCTGTTCTCAAAGCATATCTATATCAGAGTGAAAACATTAAGAAGTTTTGTAATCTTTATTTCCCAATACCAACAACCTCAGCATATCAATAGACTGGGTAAACTTTATGTGACTTTTGTGACTCAGTTCTTTTATTAAAGAAATTGGGGGCAAAAAAATGATTTAGAGATAAATCATCTACTAACCTTGGAGTAAAGCCCTCAGAATGGCTACGTCAATGTCCTGGTGCTCCTCGGAGCTGATGTGAAACACAGTGATCTGTTTTCCAAGAAACAAGATAGCACTTATCAACATGTTCCCACAGACATTATCCAGATGTTTCAAGAGTTTGGGATATATTTTACTCTATAAAAAATAAAAAATAAAAACTAACTAACTGTGGGACCATCACAGTTGTCTCTGTGGCAGTGGTTCAATGGGTTCATTTAGTTAAGCTGTTGTACTTTCTTTTTTTCTTCAGGGGCTTTTGTATTTGGTTTTCAGGAATTTTATTAAATGAATCTGATCTTTGCAAGTTTATTTTACTGCAGCACTAATTGAAATGGGAATAAATAAGAACTGAACATGAATGACAAGAAGTGTATAAAAGTGTTTAAAACAAGCATGAATGTACCAATTCTTTGCTCTTCATGCACTCCATCAGAGTCTGAAAGAGATGGATGGCATCACTGTGGCTGAAGTTAAAGGTTTTCTTGATGGTTGCGATGATGTCAGTCTCCACTCCATCAGGAAGACTACTGTAGAACAATTACAGTATTACATGGTTACGGTCACACTGCTCAAACCCACACAGCTGTAAAACATTTAAATATAGGTTTTGATTCCCGCACAGTGCTTTGATCTCTAGAAAACACATTACGTGAATGCCTCCAATAGGGTTCAAAGAGTAATAGACTGCACCTAGACTCTATGCATGCAGTGCTTGTGCAGCCTTATATTGCTGCAGTATACATAATGTGGTTTGGAAACATGATTATATACCATATAATACTCTTTGCATTTAAATACAAAGAGTATTTAAATGCTTTATTTATTAGTTCTTTTATTTTAGTTTTTTTCTAAATGTTTTCCCCAGTATATTTTGGGGTGGGAGGAGTGATTTAAATGTATTTTTGTTTCCTTCCATTATTTGGTATAGCTGAAACTATGGGGCTCTACATTAATGATGCCATCAATCTGGGACTGGTCTTTTGTTGAAAAAATACAGTTGCCACCGGGCCCAACAACTTTTCTGGGGGAAACCCTATATTCCATTTCCTTTTTTCTGTTAAATAACCTTGAAAGGAATGGATAAACCTTAGATTGTGCTTCTCTGTATCTGTGCAGGTTTCCTGTGATAGGCTATAATAAAACCCTACCTTTTTGTTTAAACGCTATTTGGATCACTGTCCAAGATAACCAAACTATTAAATCAAACAACTAGATTGTGTTTATGGATACCTTCTACATTGAAGAAGTGGCTGTGTGCATTTTGCAGCGTGTGTGCAAGCCTGTCAGCTGATAACTTTTAACTACACTATCACAAGTTCAACTTTTTCAACTCTATTATAACAGACTTGGCTGTGGCTGGGTTGTTAAAAATCCTTCTGGGACAGAAATAGATAAGAGCCACCAACGACGCTGCCATCAAAGGAATGGCAAAAAAAAAAAAAAAAAAAGAAGATCATCGCTGTCTACAACACAGTAAATGATTCATCACTAACAGCATCATACTGCCATTTTATTTGACCAATTCTCCAACTTTCAGCAAAAATCGAAATATTTAATAAAATACATGCTGAAGCCTTGATTTCCTTTAAGTCTCTCTAGGGAACCTACTACTACCTCCTTTCATTCCTTCCTTCCTTCCATAACGTCTGTCCATCATTTAATTTGCCATTACAAAAATAAATAAATAAATAAATATAAATCAATCAAGAATAAAACAGCATATGGTGAGATTTAGCTTCGGCACACAGTTGTCCCACCCCCCCCCCCCCCCCCTCCCAGTCCTCTGTGTGTGCGTGTGTGTTGTGACGTGCCAATGGCTGCGTGGAAGCTGTGTGGGAGTTGCTGTGTGGAACAATACTGCAATTGGGGTTGTGTGAACCACTTCCTTTTGGGTTATGCCTTTGTTAAAAGATTTAGCTGTTCAGTTTTACTTTTTGTACTAAATAGCTTTTCCGTTGAAGATTGCTTTAAGTTGATTTGTTAGATTTAAATAAAATAAAATGAACTGTTGTAGCTTAAACTGTTACCGCCTTTCCTTTGGTTTCCCCCGGATTATTTAGTTTTAGTGTCCTCCACCCCAGACACGATAAGGTCTAATTGTGTGTGTGTGTGTGTGTGTGTGTGGGTGTGTGGTGTGTGTGTGGGGTGTGTGTGTGTGTGTGTGTGTGTTGTGTTGTGTGTGGGTGTGTGTGGGTGTGTGGGTGTGTGTGTGTGTGTGTGGGGGTTGGTGGTGTGTGTGTGTGTGTGTGTGTGTGTGTCCTACCCTCCTTCCTCAGTCTGCTTGTGGACATAGGCCAGTATGTCAGCAGCACGGCCAGTCCCCTCACACACCACCACTGGGACAGGAGGGGTCTCCTGAAGGTAGTCTAGCACGGTCAGGATCACATTGGGACCGCCCTCAAAGATCAGAGCCACAACAGGAACACCCTGACCAATTCCTACAAGAAGGAAGATGAAAAGTGGGCTCAGCTCTAATGTTATTTTACTAATACAGCTCCACCCAAGTGACAGTTTGTAAGACTTTGAGATGATAATAACTAGCTCACTGTTATCAACTAGTTTCTGCCAAAGAAAGACAAACTGACTTCATAAGGATTACACCTTGGAGTTTAGTGCTATATAAAGGGTATGTAATGATAACACACAATACTTTACATAATGTCTAATATAGGAATTAATGATGCCAAATAAATACTCAACTTTTGGTAGTTTCTACGTTATCCGTTTTAAGTTTTATTGGTTGCACTTCCTGAATTAAGTCAATTAAACTCAACTGCCATAATATATCACTGCTGAAGTTATTTAGATTTTTTTTAACTTAGATGTGTATAATTAAGATTGTGTTTTACCACAAAATGTAATCTATGACTTTCAGAAATGTTAAATCTTAAAAACATCCAGACAGCTTTTCTGACACCATCTGAATTACCCTGATGTATGCAACATGGCCCAAAGTGGTATTCACACACAAGTATACACACCAAGAGTATCTGCTGCACATACAGTATTTTGTTAACCAGATCTTAATGCTAATGAATGATATCCAGAAAATCTCATGCCATGGCAAAATTAACCTTTTTAACACATAAAATAGTCAGATATTTTATTTTTCCAGGAAGAAATCCATGTCAGTCCCTTTCTACAAGTCCTAATTTAGCCAGTAACACTTAACAGCCAGCACACAATGTCTTGAAGGAAGAGTTTAGTAAACTGTGTTTGCTTCAGTTTAATGAAACTGAGATGCAAACACTGTTTGGAGTAATTTGATGGTAATTTTATGCACCTTTGGTGGAGCTGTATATTAATAATTAATACATTATAAATAATAATTAATTGTCCTTGTCCACTGTCAATGAAATGTGTAGTCAAAACTAAAGTTATGTTCCAGCCTGCAGGAAGCCCGTTTGAGCATTAGTGAAATTTTCATGGAGATTTCTGACAGAACTCTATGTTCAATGGCCATCATTGGCAAGTTAAAGAGAAAGCATAACATAGAATTTTAAGATTTATTTTGGGGCATTTTAGGCCTTTTTTGCATAGGAAAGCTTAGACTTAAAAAAGGGAGAAAGAGGGGAAATGGCATGCAGAAAAGGGCCGAAGATTGGAGTTGAACATGCGGCCGCTGCATCGAGGAGTAAACCTCTATATATGGGCGCCCGCTCAACCAGGGGAGCTTACCAGGCGCCCGCACAACATAGAATTTAAGTTAATTTTTCTTGAAAGAAGGGGGCACTCTATTATTTAGGATTTAAGGGTCACATTTAAAATCATGTACAACACAGTGTGGAAGTGAACCTTTGTGATGTACAAATCCAAAGCCCCCAACAACAAAATGCCAAACTCAAGTTGGCAAATGTTTATTATGGGACACTCTTGATTTCAGTAATTTAGCAGGGCAAATGTGGTATTTTGACTAGGGGAGATGAGTGTTTCAGTAAGGTAAGGTTTCTGGCTTTCCAGACACAAACAATGACACTGCATTATCTCAGAAGAGTCCAAGACGCTGCAAAGGCGATGTCTTTCAAGAATCCAAGCACTGGAAACTATTGTATTGAAGTTTCAGTTTTTCTTACGCGTGTTTTTGGAGGTTGATGTGCTTTTCCAGGTCCCGCCGCAGTTGGACCTCAGCGCCGTACTTGCCTACTGTCCATCATCACCAGGAGGATGGGAATGCAGATGTTGAGAACGTTTAGTTTGCTTAGAGGTTCAGCAGTGTCTGATACGGAGCAACAATCTGCAGAGTTGACAGATTGGACACAAGAGAGTACAAGGAAAGAGGATAGGAGAGTGAGCAAAAAAAGAAAGGAAAAATGACTTCTGTTATCAATAAAAACAATCTGAGCTATAAAAAAATGAATGTCACAAAAAGAGAGGTTATTGGGTATTTAAGAAATTGCTATTGTCAAAGTATCAAGATCTTTCGAAATATTCTTGAACAAATTAAAGCTGCATCTTACGTCTCTGCCAATGAGATCGTTCCTGTTTTCAATGACTCCCCAGGATGCGATCCCGATAGTGCAAATTTTCTTTGATGATCTTGAACAGTGTACTTTGAGAGCGTCTCCCACATGTTTTGCCACACCTTTTGAAAGGATACATTAAACAATCAATGAACTGTCATTATTACTTTGACAGGAGTGTAAAGTTTTTTTTTTGCTACTTAACCTTTGCCATACCTCAATTAAAATCCCCCTCAGTATATATTTCCATAAAAATGTATGACCAGTAAAGGTGTGCTAGATACTGTAGATTCAAACCACGCTTGTAAAAACAAATAGCCAAGAAACCTGAGCTTCTGGGATCAAAATTCATTCCCAACAAGTACATTAGGCCTGGGGTTGTTTGTGAACCACAGTCCTCAGCTAATAGATCTCATGGTTTCAGCAGTAATTTGGGATCCAGGAGACCACCCCAACTGCTCAGGGTGCCTGAGGCATTAAAAGTAATCACTGGTCTGGGTAATTGACCCTGTGAGCAATGATTTAAACACTATGATCAGACCACACCATCTTAACGTTGCGCTGTGGCTGCAGACACACCTCGGCCACGACATAGCCAAATGACACGCTTAGAGCCCGGTATTAAAACTTCTGCTACATCAGCGCATGGGTGTTTGTGCAGGTTTGAGTACAATGTAAATGTGAGCGAGTGTTCATTTAGGGAATGTGTTAGGGAGCAGGGGGGGAAAGTAAAAGTTATTTAGCTGCAATATTTGTTCAAAAACAATAACACTGATTCTTTATAACACTCATTATTTTCCAATGAGCTAAACATTTATCCCATTATTCTGGACGTTTGTCATTTCTCATTCAAGACTAAAATAATCTCTCTCTGACTACATACCTGTGTTGACCCCTCCGGTGAGTATCCAGGCCCCGGTGGTGACTGCAGCTTTGATGAGGCCCTTGCCTACCACCTGCTTGAGGCGTGGGTGCAGTCAAAGTTCTGAACTCTCGTGGAGCAGACGATGAGGTCTTAGGAAGCTCCATATGCCACTCCTTCAGCATCAGCCGCAGGATGCTCTCTGGCGGCGAGTCGTGGCCAATGCCCACGTTTGCACAGATAAAAGAACAGCATGTTGACATGAACATATAAAGCAGAAACAAACAGCAACATCCGAGAAGCTAAAACCAAGCAGTGCTTGGTTGAAAAACGACTAATTGATTAATCATCTCATAGTGTCAGCTCTACATTTTAATAATGACCAGTAGGGGTGTTACAATTCATCAAATCCACGATTATAATTGACTTTCGATTTTAGGTCAAAATTTGATTAAATTTAAACATTTTTAGCACTCTATTATACTACTCTACTTCTACTATCAAATTTTACAACACCAATAACTTTAGGGAAACAGGAGGATTTTCCAGTTATCTTGTTTCTTTGTCATTGCCGACCCCGGTAGTGGCCATGGTGTCTTAAAAAGCAGCTGAAGGCTACTGGTAAGCTTTGCTGTGTCTTTAGGTGCAGGTTAAGTTACTGGTAAGCTACAATGTGTTGTCTTAGGATGCGCACAAGTAGACAGGATTAGAGGGAAAAATAAATACTAAGAGAATTGCCAATCCTGCTTTTGATTTTTGATGATAGAAATTATAATGCAACTTTGACTGATTTTTGGTTCAGAATGAAAATCAATCGTGAGACCCCTAATAATCAGTAATAAAGACTGGGGATAGACATGATCCTTCCAGTTTCCTTATTTTATTTTGAGTTTATTGGTTAACAATGACATACTAACACAATGTTGTTGGTGATGAAAGTAATTTGAGAAATCCTGCATATTACACTAATACATAGGGTTAAATATAGGTATATTAATGTTTTGTTCACAATGCATCTACACACATTTACATTTAAGAAAACACCTTAAAATACTGCGTTAGAGCATTCTTCAGCAATCCATTACAGTTATCAAGACTCACAAGATTTCTTTTTACATGAACAACATGCTCTCCAGCAGAGAAGAATTTGCCCTCCTACCTTGGCTTTGTATGAGTGAGACCCTCCCTGGAAATTGATGACACCGTAGGCATCAGTGGGACTCGCCTCTGTGTGTTTTTCCACCGACCACTCCTCCAGCTCGGGCATGGACAGGTTGGGGTTTTCACCCAGTTTCACGTCTGAATACTTCGTGGCCAAGCTGGCTGTAAAGCCAACATGCTGCCGCACCAGCCGTCCACAGCAGCATCTTGAGGTTGAACAGAAACACTTTCATTGATACTTATTCAAATTATACATCTTAATGCCCTGATACAGTAACCCGATAATGGGCTGTTGGACAGCCTGGCAAGGTCGGTGACTCGAGTCTGTTCGGTGTGTTCCGTGCCATCGTCTGTCGGAGGGGCCGGCGGCCTTCCTGACATGCTCGGTCAGAAGGTGGGCACTGCCGGCAGTCTGCCTCAAATGACCAATCTGATTGGTGGAGTGCTAACATGGAAACAACGTGCAGGAATAAGTGTGACTAGAGTCTCTCAAAATCTGACAAAAATCTTTTAAATTGACCTATGTTGATCTGAAATGAAGACAGATTCAGCAACTGCGTGGCCTTCTCGCTTCAAATGTTTTCAGACAACACGTTTTGGTGACCTATTTTAGTAAAATATGGGATTGTATTCTGAACAAGCCGCCATGACAGTCTGGCTTTGAATTTACAGAGAAACCAGACCCACATGATGCGTTTGTCTAATCAGCTGCCGTCGGCAATTGGCATTGCTTCGGTGGCCTCTAGTCAGTTCGACTGCCTTTTCGGACAACGGTCAGCCATCGGGTTAGTGCGTAAGTGCCCTTAGCAGCAATGTGGCAGAGCACAGCAGGTACAACAGAATGTAAACAATAGCACATGCTTAATTTAAGTCACATTTATAATTGCTGTAAGTAATAGATAGTTTAAAGAAGGCAGGGTTCAAAGTTAGCAGGCTGGTAGATTTGCTTCATTAACAAGCAAAACAAGCAATGGATATCTATTGAGTGGCTGGTCAATGTTGAACATGAACTAGCCATTTGGCTGGTGGATGAAATTAATGTATTTTGAACCCTGAAAGCAGGGAAATATCAAGGGGAAATGACTCTTTGTCTTGTCTTTTACCATACCATAAAATTATCTGCTAGAGGCAACGTTTTTAACAAAGTCAATGGAGCTAATGTTAGCTTAATTAGCTAGCTAGCTAGATTTGATACAATCTGCTATGGACCGGTATAATTTAAGATGACAAAATCAACGGTCTCTGGCTTGAAATACAAAGCCTGTTTGTCTACTTTTTTTCTGAAATAAAAAACACATTGTTCCAAGAATTTAAAATGTTAGATCTATTTATCACTATGAACTGCATATGTACACTTCATCGAAACATCCAAATCTCTCCCATCAATATAATTAAAAAAAAAAAAAAAAAAAAAAAACGTATCTTAACAACTTCTACTTTCAATGGCTCATCAATGTATTATTAATATTGATTAATGACCAATCTAAGCTTTTTTGTTTCCACACCTTTAATTATCTTAGGCAATGTGCATCCTGACATACAAGGACTGGAGGTTACATTTTACTTGTTAACTGGAATTGTAAAATAATTTGCCTGCAGGTCTTTTCTGGTGTGAAGTCAACTGGTTAGTATGGACTCTTGAAACTTAAAACTTCTCTTAAGACTTGTCCTGTCAGGTTACAAAGAATGAGGGGAACAAAGACCAAACAGATACTTACCGGACTAGCTGTTGACAAATCTGGCATCCTGGAAGGCATCTGAAACAAATTTCAGCAACATAATTAATCACTGATTTAAACGTAAATAAATACAAAACACCAAAATATAGAGTACATTTGCAAAGACACAAAGACAGTTATAATGGTCTGATCTGTTCTAGTAAGAAGAAAGCTCTCTGTAGACAGTTTGAGGACATTAAGGAAGGTTATTTGTCAGCTGGGCAGGCAGCCCATTTAGATTGGCCTTTAACCAAGAGAGCATTGTGAAACCTGCCAAAGGGACTCTCACTTTGATCACAGTCACATGCAGGCCTTTTGCCCCACGTTAAATGGGCCCATGTTCACTTATGCCTCCGAATCATCTTTGAGCAACAGCACGTACTGTAGTTAGCGGAGAAAATCCAGTGGCAAATAATTGATGTTAAAGAAAACACAGAATGATAAAGTAACCAAGTATTTTTGCGAGTTTACAAAAAGGAAGGTGTGCCACTTCTTGAAAGTGCAACTAAATAGTAGTAGTGCAACAGAAATGGCTTACATACAAAAGGAGGAGGTTCAACAGTAAGTACAACTGTAGGGAACTATTTAATTTTAAATGAATTCATTTTAGAAACGTTATGTTTTCTTTGACCATTTCTTTATAACTGAACATCGTTTACACCAGTTTTATTGAGCTATTTCATGTGTGCTTCTCATGAAACCAAATACATTGTGAATGAGTGGCCTGCATGCCAAGCCCATGTATAAATAATATGTTTTACAAATACAAATAATTAATTTAAATTTAACAGCCAACCAAAAGTGGGATTCCGATGTCATTGAATCTAATTAGTCATCCGGATGATGACCTCCAAACATCGTTAAATAGCAGACTAATAGAAATGAATAACACCTTTTTTTGTGATCAAATTTTTAAAATGTATGAATAACACTTAAGAAGATATGATACACAGGTCTATCACTGGTCTACCCCAGCACTTTAACACTGCAATTATAGTGACAGACATAAACATAAAAATTATGTGAAAAACAGACTAATTTACTCTTTAGAGAGTGGTGGTTAGGGTTTGGGCCTACTTTAACACACACCATTCAATTACACCGTTTCCATGGTTATCACCACAAGGCACACTACAGTACATCTAAGCACATACCTGTGGGGGTCCTTTG
>NC_045733.1:23923013-23936369 GCF_008692095.1 Etheostoma spectabile | reverse complement strand
ACACATTCCCGCTTGGTGAAAGTGCTTTCTATCCAGGGTTTCTGGGACTGTGAACAAAAAGAAACAGTTTGATATTGTAAACAGTCGACAGCGGGTGATTTTCCTGTTCAGGTCTTATTATGTTTGCATTTAAAGAACAGAAAAAAACAAGGCTGTGATTATATTGATTGTAGTTTTACAAAGACAAGAAAAGCCAGTAAAAAGAACATGGGGATAAATCAAAAGTGGTACCGTTTTATTTAGAAAAGATTTCTCTAGAAATAATGAAACGTCCTAAAAGTGGTTCTTGTTATCCCCTTAATCCAGGATTCAGTCAATGATAAGCAAAAGGGGTTAGAAGTTGTAATAATGAATAAGTACTAATATATGAAACTATACAGACTATATATATAATATAATACTAAATATAATACTATATACAGACAAACTATAGTTCAGGATGCACTTCAGCAAAAGGTGCCTGCCAATGTTGTAAACTGCAATAAATGAATCTCACTGTGTATCCCTATTCCTTTAAAACAAGGATTTATGTCACAGGAATTTTCAATTAAATGCCTCATGCCTTATTGTTCCCCAGTACAGCTCAGAGCGATTAGCACCATTAATCCCTTGCAGCACAAAGAAGGGAACCTGCAAACACCGTCACCTGCTGTACACCAAAGCGTTTCAACTATTCCTGAAAGTCAAACAATAGTATTACAACCAGAAATGGAAATGTTGTGAACCAGGCAGTTAACAGCAAGTCATTTTCTGCTGAAGCAAATGATCACTAGTCAACCTTTCCATGTAGTTAAATATAGGCAGTGTAGAAACAGTAGTGACTCAGCATAAAAGAAAAGAGCCCCCCCCCACTCCCCCAGCAAAGTTCCTTGACTAAATCTAAATCATTTTATCTTTTTTTTTTTAAGTCACTTGTATCTAGTCCCATCTATAGTGCCTCAGGTTCTATGCAACCTACAACAAACTGCAGTGTTACTGAAAAATCTCAACAAACAGGTCATCCCACAGCTTGACCAGTGACACAAGCCACTGAGTGTACCTGGATGTACTCTTCTTCATCGATGTGTTTAAGGGCTTTGTACAGGAACATGCCAAGGCTTCTTCATGCATCTCCTGGAATAACCACGGTCAACACAGCCTCGCCTGAGCACTGGATCATCAGCAACAAATCACTATACTTCTCTCTGCCTCCGTTTCTCAGAAGAAATATCCATATGGGTCTCAAAGTCTACAGCGATGCTGTTGTCATACAGATCCGACCAGAGTTAAAAGCCGAGTGATCAGAGAGAGGTTGCAGCCTCCAAACTCCATCCATGGTTAATATGTAAGAAGCCACTCGGGGGGCAGATGAATGTGCCTGAGACCAACTAGATATTATACTTAGGCTGGGGAGAAAGACAAGGAAGGTGGGGGTGTGGGAGAGGATTAGTGGATGGGCAGAGGCCTCAATGATATATACCTAGTTGCTACTGAGGACACACCACCAACTGTGATTAACACAGGAGTACACAAAAAACCTCTCCCAACAACACAGGCCACACACACACACACTTTTGTTTTGAAACTTAATTCGAAAAGAGCAGCACTGAAAAAACGTTATCCAGGTAAAAATGAAGGCAGCAAACTCAGGTAACTCTGTGTACTAAAGTAACATCATACTAAACATGGTTTACATATTTAAATAAGGCAGTGGTTTTGATGTTCACATTGAGTCTTCCATAATGGAAAACAATTCTGTATCGAGTAAGTCATCACAAAGCAATCCTAAAAGATTAAACTTTTTTTTCTTCTCACAGTAGTTGCAGCATTTATGAGTTGGGGTATGATGAGTTGGGATGTGATAAGATGAAACACAAATGTGTCTTTAACAACGTCAGGTCAAATTAATTTGCACTTTTAATTTGCACAAGTTACCTACAGCTATATTGCTATCAAGTTATTTTGTTTCCATTCCATTTTGCTTACATGCTGCTGATTTGGTATCTGTGACTGTTTTGTCTGTTTTATTCTATCCTGTAAGCAGTTGACATGTCAAAAATTTAAATGTGCCGTGGACTGGCTGGTGATCTGATGATAGTGAGGTTTTAGTAGGTGTGAATTATTATAATGGAAAATGGAATTATCATCTCTTTCAATATTAATTCATGTTTTGGTTGAACCATTCTCTGAACCCGTAGTTAACCACAGTGTAGCCAAACCTTCAATTTAGTTATATTATCAAAACCACTTATTTAGAAGAGAATGCACCTGGAAGGTTGATAATAATCCCTAAATCCCGGTTTTAACTGTGTGCACATTTACAGCTATAAAGCTAAAAAAAATGGACATCTTTAAAAAAAATGCACTTAAAAAAAAAACATATACAGTACCACATTTTGGACAAAAAAGCTTATTTACTTTCATACTGAAAATGTCAAGGTATTTCTTAAAGTTTCTGAATTTGATTTTTGGCTGTACTAGCATTCAGAAATAACATGTATCTGACAAGGCACATCTTGTACAGGATCATCTACTGTTGATATAACATTAATTTCTTGTACAGTATACCATCATTACAGTCAACAATAAAGTATAATATACACAGTCTTTATTTCATATTAATTCATTAATGTTTTTTGTTTAGGGGGTGTTACATGTATGTTTTGTTACATGTAACATGATGCCGATTGCTGAAAACAACATTCGATCAAAAAAAAAAAAAAGGAATGAATATTTGTATAGATATGTATGTTTATATTACAACGCAGCTTGTGTGGTAGGATAAATACAGCTTCAACTAACAACGGTAATTGGTAGATTTCATTTTGTGTGCCAATTAGCGAGCGTTGATAGCAACACTATTGTCATGGTTTGCTTCTTAAATTTAATCAAACTTAAGAATCAAACTTAAAAGCTGCAGATGTCCTCATTACTTTTACTCTAGTTGTTGAGGTGAGGTTATTATCGTGTACTGCCTTGTAATTGTATCCCGCAGGTCATTGACTCTTCAGTGCTCCCTTGTTCATTGAATTAGTGACCTAATCGATGTCTGTGATGCACTGTTGAAGAATGCTTTCCTCAAAAATGTTGGTGTCTTCTTAATCTAACAAAGTGTTAATGAGGCAGGACTGTGCTCTGCTAACCTGTAACCATGGCACCTGAGAATGTCAGGCAAGAAAAGACTTGAACACTTCAGAGCCCCAGCCAAAAACACACACATTCTCCTACTTCCTCCCTCCCCCTTCCTCTCTCTCTGAGCTCCAGGTTTTAGGATTACTTTGTTCCTGTAGGAAATATAACCCAGCACCTTTCCATCTCTCTGGGATCAACAATATTGGATACTGAGAGTTTGGTTCATGGGCATCCGCGTGTGCGTGTGCGTGTGCGTGTGTGTGTGTGTGTGTGTGTGTGTGTGAGACCATTTGCACCAACACGTGTTTGTGGAAGTGAATGTGTTCGAGGGGGGGGGGGGGGGGGGGGGGGGGGGGGGACACACACAAATCCAATCTTATCACGGTCGCTTTACGACACACAAATTTGATGTTATCTCTGTCACTTTATCTTCCTAATGTCATCTCGCCACACACACACCCACATCATGACCACACACACACACAAAGAGAGAGAGAGAGAGAGAGAGAGAGAGAGAGAAAAACCAGAAACCTTGCCAACTGAGCTCTTCCTTCCCCCTCCTTTTTTAAAACAATGCAACGAGGCTGGCTGGTCAACCCGTCGACCCATCATTCCTCTGGCCCTACCTGACGTAAGATGGGGTGAGATAACATCTGGCTTGGTATTTCTATTACCCATTAGAAAAAGTGGAGGATATGGGGTCGGCACTTTAGAGTGAGCAGTAGCCACAGAGGAGAGGGGTTCTCAGAAAACCAACAAAAGCCATTTTATTTTTTACCTATTTACTTAAGAAATCGGTAAAACGTGTACAGACTGAAATATAGCTTCAAGGACTTTCCCACAATTTGGAATGGAAGATAATAAGGTTTGGGTTTAAGATAACTGAAAAATGAAATGAGAAGGAGCAGCAAAAATTTGTCCAACTGCCTCACTTTCCTGATACATATTTGATTATCATTATTATAGATTTTTACAACAAGAATTACAATTGAACCACTGGTTGGTATATGGCTATAAATAAAAGCATGGACACAGAACTAGGGCAACCTCCACGGTACAGTGAGCGAAGGCTCCTGTCTGGATTTTTCCATGCCATAACCTTAATTCCTCACTGTTGATTATCTTTGCATTAGGGCACATCACAGGGGAACTGCAGTTTTGCTGGTACTGCAAGTACTAAAGATCTGGATATAGAAACCGACATCATACATTTTGAAACTGCAATCAATTAGAGCTAAAGCGATTAGTAGATTGATGGACGGACAGAAAATTAAATTGGCAATGTGAATATATAAAACAGTAAATTAAATATCCAACTGTTGTTTGGACAAAACAATTCATTATAAGATGTCACCTTGGGGTTTTAGGAAATTGTGATAGAAATGTTTCAATATTTTCTGTCATTGACCAAACAATTAATCTTATAAAGAAGAAAGTAATAAGCAGATAATTCAAAGTTGGTTGCAGCCCTACAATCAAAACAAGAGCAAAAGAAGAGCAAAAGAAGAGCAAAGAGTACCAACACGTGCTGGTATCAGTCTTTGGGGAGGACCAAGTCAAATCTCAAGTCATTTGAACCAATCCTAAAAAGGGCTTGGCAATATGAAAAAAAATCAAATATCACAATGTTCTTGACCAAATACCTTGATGTCGATATTGCGACCACATTGTAGGATTGACAAACTGGTGCTTTTACAAAATATCATTTACACAATGATTTTTGATAAATAATCATCAGAATAAAATAATTTTTAGAGCTTTCTGCTAAGTACAGAAAAACTTTACTCTAGCAGCCTTCAAAACCAGGAAAAGACCACATTACAATATCCAAAATCTAAGATGATATCTAATCTCATATCATGGTATTGATATAATATAGATATATTGCCTAGCCCTAATCCAAAGTCAAATTCTTATGCCAGAGAAAGCTTCAAATCAATTTTTACTCAACAAACTAGGAGTCAGGACTAAGATCTATTATGTTCCTGAATGATGACCATCAATATAATAGCGAGGCAGTTTGACTGGATTTGAACATTTTCCTTTCAAGGCTGAATCATTAGTGTTTTGTCAATAGCCAAGGTTGTGTTTTATTGGAACCTTTATTTGGACAAAAAAAGGCTGTGCAACAAATTCTTCACACTCAAACACAAAAGGTCAGAAGAGCTCAGAATTAAATGTTTTTAAGGTGGTCCCATGTTCTTACGCTCTGAGGAAACAATGTCAGGGCAATCATGAATGTAATCAAAATGATTAATAATTTCCAACAAGTGTGAAAACTTTACAATACATCTCACAACAGGCCAGTCCAATTTAGATCGCTAGTCCTGATTTTGGTGACCTGGCTCTTATCTATGCCTTAAGTTTACAGCTCTAGCAAGTAAAACTGCCACAAGTCCATATTTTTGATAGGGCCAAATCAAAATCAAAATCGTTTTTTTTTTTTATAGGTTTTTGCATTCATTAAAAGAGAATATATCACACACTGTGGGAAATTTTGACACAGACATGTCTTATCAAGTTGCAATCCTTTCCACATCTAAGTTGTTATAAGATCTAGGCCTATAAACGATTGTTAAATGGAGTTAAGCAGTTCATTATAACCTCCAGATAAGATTCTTGGAAGAAAGGAAAGTCAGCTCATATAGTCATGAGACCAAAGTGTGACGGCTCTCCAGCTCTCATTATTGTGCCCCCTGGACATACCTAGTAATGTAAGGCATGTAGTGGCTACTCTTCTCAACATCTGGTGCTAATGGTCACGTGAGCCTATGAAAACCCAGGTAAACTAGTCTCAGCATAGGTGATAGCATCAGGGACAGTGTCGAATCACTGCTTATAAACCTCTTTGCTCAAATAACAATCAGAGGGACTGCAATATCAGCATTTAAAATGGAATACCTCACTTTGCACATACAGTGTACAGTTAGATATACTTAGTTGGTATTCTCTCCAGTTCTCTTTGGATAAAGCACATGCAAGTCAGCTGCGTGCCTGACCAGAAGCTGCAGTTCTGCAGGGTGAGGGGAAGCAGTGGGGGCTTCTGGATAATATCTACAGGGGAGCACTTCATTCATAAGATCAACAGACAAACATCAACTGAGACTGTGAGACATTGTGGTGACATTTTTTTTTTAAACCCAGTCCAGTGCCACTGGAAAAACTTTATCAGTCACCTTAAAATGGGCGTGTGTGTGGTGCAAAAGGATTAGAGCGTGAGATAACAGAGCACACACAAGTCGTGCTAAAAATCTATTCTGGAGCACAACACAGTGATGCGAGAAGACCCTTTTCTACCAGGTCACAGAGCACTAAAACCTGAGTTGATGACCAGTTCAACCATCCAGTATTACATAAGAGACTGTCACTTGCATTAATAAGGCTCTATTACCAGTTGGTGACACAGATCAAATCATGCTGACTGCTCTGAGGAAACCAGACCAGCATTAATTTATCAACATTACTTCATTAGACTGCTATCAAAATTCCCAGAGCAGCAGCACAGGAGTGTCGCTCATGTAAGCTGGGGCATGTGACCAGCTCAGGCCAGCACTGTGGGAAATTAGACAGTTTTGCACTGAGACAAAAGACAGGCATCAGCTGCTCCAGCGAACAAAAGGAAATATTAACCAAATACCGTATTGCGAGATTAGATATCATTTGCAATGATATTTTCTCCATCTTACAGGTCACAACACAGTTAAATGATGCTGAATGTATCCAACTGTTCAATTGAACAACAAATGTATGCAGCTTCTTAGCCATCACATCCACATTATTATTTCTTTTAACTTGTTAAACACTGTGAGACTGTCTTTTGATAACTGCATAAAAGTGCCCACTAAAATTAGGTTAGGTGATATGATAAAAATGTGTCTACCTTTAGAGACACACTATTCAGACCATGGTATCTTTCACACCAACAAGATAAATAAATCATCAAGTAAATATATCATTATCTCAAATTACACTAAGTATATATATATATAGATGATTTTTACCCGCATCTTTCTCTCCTCATCTAAACTTCCCTCATATACTGATCACATACTGGGTATATTACGATACACAGCTCTCACACACTGTAATAACAACACTGTGTGGTCAATATTAATTTACACGTTTAGTTTCATGTCATCATCATTTTCCATTCACCCCGAGCTGGTCTGCACAACCCAAGAGGACTAGACAGGAAATCCGTGGAGAAGAGGAAACGATACAACAAACAAACACTAATGTTGAGGTAAGTGTTCAGCCATGTCTGCAACAGGCCTAAAAGCCTTACGAATCAGCTAGAATAATTTTGTTTGTTTTCAAGTTTTATTTTACTGTTTTTATTGTATTATTTTTAACGTTGTTTGGTCCTGTTTACACAAGGATATTCGTGCAAAGCCCTTTGTGACTTTGTTCATTAAAAGGTGTCATATAAACGCATTATTATAAAAACACATCTCTTACTAGAGGGCAAGCAGTCATGAGTGTACGTACAGAGGTATTCCAAACCAACAGACAAAAGCATCCAGTTTAAATGGACTTGGCAGCCACTCAAGGTGGCATTGACTTGTTACTGGCAATGACTGCGTGTCTTCTTGTCCGACATCTGAGAGAGCTGGCACAAATGTGTCAACTTCTCTGAAGTGCATTCTTTTATCTGGTGAAGAGAGGCTCTGTCTCTGTTGTCTCATGGTAAAGAAACATCTGCTAACATCAGCCAGCTACCGCAGAGCTACAGTAACGTTAGCTTACGTTGGTTAGCAGCACTTAACGTTAGCGCTAGTGAGCTAGCCATTTAGCCTGCTAACGTTACGCCCGTGTGTGATTTGGTTGTTTTTTTTCTTGCTAGACAATGTGTCACCGTGTAGCTACTTTACTCATTACGTGCAAGTCCCAGTATTACAGCGAGTCGCAGTGTTACAGCCAGACACCAGACAGCAAACGCAGAAAATGCCAACGGGATCTGGGATGGGTGCCTGACAGGCAAGAGGCAGCATGCATCGGGGGACCTGCCACTCAAAACCCCCAATCAGTCACAACGATCCTCCGCGCCAATTTGACAACACTATCAAGCCCAGAGGAATGCAGTTGACTACTCAGATAGTATCACATACCATTCTCTTCACCGTTGAGACTCAGGAAGAGCTGTGGCGTGGCTTTTATCCATCTATCGGCGGTGCTCTCGGTTAGCCTTGGAAGGAAAGCCCAGTGGAGATTGGAGAGATCCGCTTCGGCTGCAGCTCCAACGGAAGGTTGCCTTTTCATAATTGTGCGACTCCAGACTGACGCTGCATGACGAGCCGGCTGACTCAGCCAGCACACTGTCACATGGTTGAGGCGGAGCCAGACATAGAAATAGATATGCAGATACCGCATTGGCCGCTGCTGTAAATCTTAGCGATACGTCGACGCGTCCGCCACATTGGGACGGAGTCGAGCCTCCTAATAGTTCTCTTAATTACATTATGCTCCTAATCTATGCATATCGAGGCAGAAGGTCTAACGTTACCCACTGTTAAATGCATGATTTCTCGCAAATTTATGTATTGATTTAAGAGTGTTTTATTTGTTACAAATGGCAAACATGTATTTACGCTATACACTTGTTTATTAAATATGCGGGTTTTCATAGAAAAATACTTTATCTTGTGTAGATAAGTACACGACTTTAAGCTTTCAAGTAATTTAAACGGGAAAAAAAAAATCACCCTCCCCTCCCATGAACATCCAAAAGCAGCACAAAACTTGCACAAACGTCTGGCATTTCCAATTAGTCTTTATACTTAGAATACAGATTGTAAAAAATAAGAAATACCGTCATCAATAGATCTGTAGTCATTGGGTCAGAATGGAACTCCGTCCCAAAATGGCAGCGACAGAGACGCATCTCACAAGCCGGATGCGTTATCTATGCATATAGATCTATGGGTGCCTGCGCCACATGTGCGCGTTGTTTTAGTAAATATAGTTTATGAACCCTAATAAAGCCACGTTTAGGGAGCCTTATTAGAGAGTTGTAACCAATAGGAGTTTTCTTAGTTTTATAGACTGATATCAACAGTAACAAATGAGTCATGTCACAAGGAGATAGTGGTTGTGAGGAGGGAAAATCCATACAGAATATTTCATAGCTGTCAGTTTAGTCTCTTCCCCAATGCTTATTCTAAAGTTAAGAAAAAAATTCGTATTCAGAATTTTAATTTAAGTATATAAGACATTTAATTCTTTACTCTTTTAGAGATGGAATGTACCAGCTGTTTTAGCCTCTTCACTGGCAACCTCCTTTATTGTAAAATTAGTTTTGATTATTGATCAATGCTTGGCATGGTTTGGCCTCTGATTACCTCACAGAGCATAAAACCCCCATAAGTCATTAAAAAAATAAACTTGTCTACTCTCTCAGTTCATACACTTTTCCCCCCACCAAACCGAACAAGTCACCGCTGGACTAGAGATGTACCCTTTATGTTCAGGAATGTTACATTCCCGGAAGTATCTGTGTGGAAGTTTCAACAAGGAACTGAATGCACGTACAAGAACTTTAAATCTAAGTTCCTTTTAATATAAGGCAATGAAATAAATCACATCATACAAACAAGTTACACATAAACCCCAAAACAGTTATCAAAAACTTTATATTGTGGCTACAAGTAATTTAAAACCCACCCCACCCTGATGAAACTGTCAAGCTGAATATTATAAAGTGCTTTCTCATTTTGTTGTATGCAATCATCACAGAGGCAAATTCATTAGTTTTTTGAACGTGAGCCTAGCAGACCTTTCAGGCACTAAACAAGCCTACACAGTATTTATTAGCTTTCTAATCATTCACAGCAGTCAAATGAACCCATACTGTTGATCAACAACTTAATCTGTTGATCAATAACATATGTTCCCTTGCTTTGCAAAATGTAATATTAAAATGTAAAAAAAAGAAGAAGCCTCCAGCAGTAGGGTCCATTCTCATTACTGTAAGTCAGCATCGTTCTCCTCCTACGGAACAGTCAGTTCTCCCTTCTAAAGTAAAGAGGAAAGGAAAAGTTAATCATCTTTCAATTTAATGTGATAGTTTACCAAATAATCATGATACACAAAGAGATGTGATTTTAATTTGCAATGCGTACTGCATACACTACAGCAGATGAGCGGTACGTTCTACACATACCAAACCACAGAGATAAAAATTCCCAATCCCAACAACTGCAAGCAACAACATGCAGAGGGCAACATGGACATGTTGGTAACTGCATGAAGGATGGAGTAATGTAAGTATTAATTCCCGTTGGCTGGAAGAAAAAAAAAGGATGAGTGGAGAAAGAGAATGATGAAACAAACTGGAGAAATAAAGAGTTGAAGTAAATGGTATTCCAGGGCCATGGAGTGTGGCTTTGAGAAGCTCTTCAGACCTATCAGATTATTTTCAATCAACTAGAGACACCTATTGGTCAGTTAATGCAAAACACTGTACTGTCCAAATGTAGGTCCTCCCAAGTTCTTTGTATTTTAAAGGCATAACATTTGTTGTGTCTTTGAATATCACATTGACCCTGGAAATCAGGGGTTAAAATGTCAAAAGAAAAAAGGGACCAAAAGAAGCTGGTGAGAAAAGAGAAGGCACTGCAGTAAGCAACACTATAAAATGGCAGGAGAAAAGTCTGGGTTTGAGGGAAGCACACCTGGCAGCAAAGGTTCCCTGGATGAGTCCAAGACCTGGTGAAGATGAAGCCAGGTCAGAATTGTATTTCTTTTTTATGTCTCTCACATACAAAGACAAGAATATTATTCACACATCTATACACATCCATGTAAACTTCTCTCAGAAGTTCTCAATTCATTTGGGACCTCAGGGTGAGAATGTAAGGCATCAAAGACATTTTTGCATATATGTATATCAACTAAGGGTGTGACGAGATCTCGTTTTACGAGATCTCGCGAGATTAAAACATGACGAGATTTCTTCGTCGAGGTGAAAGTTATCTCGTGAGGCGATGTGATGTCAGCGTGATGGAGCGTGAAATTACTATTGAAGATCCCCTGCCACTTTTAAATCCTTTGTGTGGCAACATTTTGGTTTTTGTTGTTTGTTTGCACAGTTTGTGAGAGCAGTACTTTGGTTATTGATACACTTACTGTTTGCATTTAAAATGTTATTTACACTCATTTTATTTATACTGTTTATTTTTTATGTTCGGTTTGTGGAAAGGAGTTAGTTTTCTCGTGTGAAATTGTACAGGGCAGAAGCCAGTTGTAGAGTTTATACAAACATTTTGCAGTGTTTGCACGTCCTTTGCAAAAAAAGTTAAATAACATTCATCATAATAGTTGATTTCAAAATGCACCTAAATTGTTTTGCATTTTGTGATTTTTCAGTTAATAAAAAAACTATTTTCCATTCATATATTTCATCGAGGATTTCTTAATTTTTTTTTAAAAATCTCGTCTCGTCTCGTTCTCGTGAACCCAATCCTCGTGATGTGTCTCGTCTCGTGGAGTAAGCGTCTCGTCACACCCCTAATATCAACTGACAAAAGATACAGATTTTGGGGTCAACTGCATTACTTCCAGGCAGCCTTTCATTCAGTTCATGCCAGTTGTGGATTTAAACCGGTGGTGTGCAGTTAAAACTATGTTTTACTTTGATTTACATGTGTATTTCCAACACTGCTTACATTTACGGTTTTGTCATTTTAAAAAAACATTAAAATAAAATAGGTTTTGCAGAGAGAATGCCTACACTCATATAATGTCACTGTAGGGCATTCTGGGGGTGATGTGGAAATTGTAATGACTGGGTGTAACACAAACTGTCACAACACATGCCAGGCTAAGGAGCATGTAAATAACAGATGTATTTCCATTGCTGTACATACAGTTCTTCAAAGACAGCACAATATCATGGAATAGACTTGATCGATAAGCTACAAGTGGGTGACTCACAGTGATTTCTGAAGTTAAAGAAGAATTAAGTACAATGACAGTGAACTGATGCTGTAGTGTTTAATCAGTCCGTCTAACTGAAGAGAGCTTAGTGATGTAAAATAAAGGTTAAATTCAAAAGGGGTTTGAAACACAAGTGTGCAAATTCTATCCCACCTTTGCTCATGATGACTCAAAATGTTTAAAATATCCGATTATGCTGTGGACTGTGGACCATGCAATATTAAAAAAGATGTTAACATCTAAAATGTAAACAGTTAGAGATATAAACACTCACAGTCACAACTGAGTTCACATACTTTTCCCCATCTGGACAAGAAACAGTAAAGGAACAGGGGAAACTGCCTGGAATGATTTCCCTAAAGAGTGCCATTCAATAGGCAGACTAACTTTTGCTTGCTCAGGTGGTCCGGTGCGACCTGCTTCCTCTTCGTTTACTTGCATAACAAGAGAGTTGCGTGGCAAACAGGAAATGATGCAAACTATGTAGCTGCAGTTGTAAGAATGAAGGATTTCAAGAAAAAGTAGCTGTGCAATAATGTCGCATCAATCCTTCAGGGCGGACCAAGAAGTTGCTGAACAGGTAAGATGCCTTTTATATTATGTTATGCACAGGCTGCTTTCATGAACTGGTTGTGGAAAACATATGATACAGATAAAAGAGGATTTGAAGTTCTTCAGAAATACATTGAAACCTGTTGGAATGCTTGAAGTACCACTACTGTGCCAAAAATATATAAAATACCTTTGAACTCTCTGGTCCTCTCACCTCATAGGTGGTTCCAGCCCAGAACTGCCTCATCTCTCCCCTGCACCCGGCCACCACGGCGGAGGTAATTAGGGTGAAGGGCACTAGATAGAGTAGGGCAGGCTGGCCCATCCCTGACAGCAGCATCACAGCGAATGTTACTATCATTCCCAGCAGATAGGCTACAAGGAATGAGAGATGGACACAAACAAACACATAAGGAGAGAGACAAGGTCAACCTGAAACTTGCAACACACACACACACACACACACACACACACACACACACACACACACACACACACACACACACACACACACACACACACACACACACACACACACACTTTGAATCCAGGAAACATCTGTCTGTAAACGTCATAATACAAGAAAAAGACAACAGAGACACCTAGTGGTCAGCAAAAACAGTAGCTATGTTTCCATCCACATATTTTTATTGAAATTACGTGATATCGAATGAAAAATGCCTTATGTAAACATCGACTCAAATGAAATATGTTTGCTCTCATTGGATGTCTTGATCGATATACGGCTTATGCGATAAA
>NC_045733.1:23919575-23923003 GCF_008692095.1 Etheostoma spectabile | reverse complement strand
AACGTTATTTGCCAAATAAATAATGAATTGCAATTAAGTTTTAGGTAATTTTATGGTTGTAACCCGTCACAAAACGGAGAAGACGTTTTCCGTTCTGTTTGCACACATGGTGGATTTCAACAAAGACAGATATCAGTGGACGGACGAGGAGATGAGAGACTTTCTGAAATTAACTTACCATTTATCATTTGTTGGTGGATGGCGCGATCCATTTTGTCTAAAAAAACTTTTTTGCAAAGGTTTGCTTGAGTGTTGTGCAATTCAGTGCAAAAATGAATGAAAACACCTTAAAATCTATTAGATATGCCAATTCGATCGCAAAACAGCATGTGACGTCATTACGCACAGGTTTTTATTTGCTTTAAATCCGTTGGATGGAAACACACTTTCACCGGCTTTATTCGCATGAGTTTTTTTTGACCGAACTTAAGATAATTAGATTGAAAAGTGGATGGAAACTTAGCTAGAGACAGCGTTTCACTAAGAAAAAACTTTAAAATAGCCCAAAATATCTTCTGATACACACATGTATAGCAAATACTCATAGACTGTATAACGGTCTATCCAAACACTTAAGTCATCAGCCTTTCCTTACTGATGAGTAAGGAAATGTTATGAAATACAGTATGTAATGTATAGAGTTCAGCTAGATATATCAAATATTTTGTATATAAAAACATGAATAGTACAGTATTCTATAATGACGGTGACATACTGTACTTATTCCAGTATCAACAATACTGTAAAACCTGCACTTACGAGAACTGTAATCCAACAGTTAACTGGATAAGATGTATATTTAGCATCGACACATTTCAATTATTTTACAGTTACAACATATCAGTTCATATCAACACAATAATAGATAAGCTGTGATGTACCTATGCAGCAGCTGACAAAGTAGATCTTCTTGCTGCTGTTGATCCAAACATCAAATCTGCTGCAGTAGGCTACCAGGAGACCTGTTGGACCAGAGGATGCAGAGGTTGAGTGATACATTATACTACTTGTCTCTATTTATTCTTTTCAGATTAGAAACAGTACTGCCATTTACATTTCAATTTTTTTTTTATATAGACATAATTGGTTTTGATACTTAAATAAAGCAAAGACAGTCATTCCTACAAGCAAGTACCTTTAACACACACTATGTGCCACTTAAAGTCTTCTCTATATGCGTGTGACACTAAATTACTTTTCTTTTTTGCATGTCTGCTTTTATTGGATAGCCTATTACTCTTTTGTCCTTGTGTTTTGTCTTTGTCAATGTAATAATATTAAATTCTGACTACCGTATTAACGGCACACTCAGGAAGAACAGAGATAGTGTCTAATAATTACATTAATAAGCTTTTTTTGAACTAAACTGTACACATCGTGTATCACGTTTTCCTTATTTTCTTCTATGGGCATAATGGGTTTAAAATACTGTTGTTAAACTGACTGGCAACCAGCAGCCACTGTTGTGTACCAGGGGCAGTTTAAACACTGATGGTGACACTTTAACCTCACCTGGAACAATGATATCTCCATAACCCAGAATGGAGAACTGCATCCCGCACAAGTTCTGAGCCCAGGCTGAAAACCGTGGGACACGCATCACCACTGGTAGCTATGAAAACAAAATGGTACATGTTTAAATTGACATGAAGTGTGATAACAGAATAATTGTGTTGCATGCAATTAAATACAGTGAGCTGTATGTTGTGTTATACTAACTGAACCTGACTCTTTATATTAATTTCTCAAAGCACACATTTTGGTGTATATTGCGTTAGAATCTCTTGTAGTGTTTTCTAAGGGCGTTTGCAACCCTATAGTTCATTTGCTTTGGTCCAAATTAGTTGAGGAGTCTGTAAACTTGAGTGATCTCACTTCGGTTCAGTTTTGTTTCACACCTGGAAAAATCCAAGCGTACCAAAATGTGTCACTACAAATCAAGCAAGAACGTTCACGCCACTTATTGGTCAGATGTGTCTGGGGAAAGAGCAAGAAAGTAAATACAAGATGAAGGTCCTGTGTTCTGGACCAGTGCATATTTCCTTCATCTCCTTGGTCAAACCAGCTCATTTCATTAAGAATCAGACATAGTCAACAAGACTTTGCTCTGCTCTGACGCCGTCTGTCTCCAACTTAAGTGCCGCTTGGTTAGACCATGGAAATGTGAGTAACGGACGGCGAGCTTGACTGCAGTCTATTTCTTTGAGAGAAACATTGTAAGTTTTAACACTTTACATGTTCTGCCACATCACAGACAGACAGTCCAACCTGTAGGGGGACCGAAGAGGAAAAGTGCTTTGGTGCCTACTGTAACGGTGCTGGTTGACAAGTAGCTAATGCTAAAGCCAGCTAGCACACCCGTCTGTCTGCCTCACTCTCCCGGCGCTGCAAGGCTGACAACAGCCCTAGGGACACATCCACAGTCAGCAATTCCTCACATATATAGTATGCAAACCTTTACACACTGAACATGATTTTGCTGCAAGTCCACAGGTGTTAAAATTTTTCCCAGAGAAATTTGAAAATCCAAAAACATGAGCTCTGCTGCTGGAGGAATCCTGGGAGAAACCCAGCTTTAACTATCCAGCAATGACTTGGAACCCCCTCAGTGCTCCAGACTGCAACCAAACGGTCGCATATTGCAACCTTTTTTTGAGACAATGCAAATAATAATTTTTTACTACTCGCACATGTGCAACTTGCAAATTTGACCACTGTTGGAGCAATTCATAATTGTTATATTTCATAATTAAATATTTATTAATTTGTTTATGTCATATTATTTTATTTTGGTTATTTTTTGTATCTGCTAGTGCTTTTGTTTTAAAAGTTCCAGGTGATCAGGTATGTGGGAGTATATTAATTAAAAGGTATTTTATTACTTGCTTTTTTTTAAAATTATCTCCTACTGTAACTATTAGTTGCATCTGGAACGCCCATTTGTGTCTACATAGAACATATAAAAAGGAAAAGCCCAATACGTATGAGGCTAGAACAGTGACAGTAAGCTGTGATCAAATTTGGCATTGAAAAATGATGAACTGAAATATAAAACACAAATATCAAAAAGTAATAATCTCACAATACTATGACATTATTTCACTTTGACATTTGTTTGCAATATGATAAGTTGTCAATCTACATTTTTTTCTTGATGTTTGTGTCTTTTCAGTGGCAGTTTGTTTTTTACACTGTCAAGATTTTAACAATGTCACTGGTTTTTGGTTTCAACTTTCTGTCACTGTTTTGGTGTAGGGAGAAGGGGCCTGAGGGGAGGGACAAAGACAGCATGGTTTATGGGTAATTTACTTAGGCTACTGGCGAGAGATCGCACCTCCACAGGCATCCTCACAGATGTGTTAAAACCGCATCTCTGCAATGTCTTCCTCAAGTTCACCTCTCAAGTAAGTCTGTTTATCTCTGCCATT
>NC_045733.1:23919100-23919565 GCF_008692095.1 Etheostoma spectabile | reverse complement strand
GAAGCAGGCTGGTTTAGTGTTAACTTTTAATGTAGGCCTAAGCTGTCCTGTTAGCAGAAGTTAGCACTGTTCTCTTAATTTAGCACACGTCAACTAACTTGTGGCTAATTGTGGCTAAGTCTCCCACCCGGAACGTCAATCTATCTTCTAGAATCTAGTATTTATAATAGCAGTAATTCCTGTCCTTTAGGACTCCTAAGGACAGTGTTATTGCTGGTGCACACGCCCTATTTGTCCCTCCCCTCAGGCCCCTCCTCTACAGTGGCCGACAGGGGCAAACATCCTGCAATTTAAGAAAACACATGCAAATGGACAAAACCCAAGCAAATTAAAAAAACAACTTCATTAATTTGACAAAACATATGCGCAGCATTTAGCAAATGCGCTGCAAATACACACAACAGAACCAAATACACGAATGCGCTGCAAATACACACAACACAACCAAATACACAAACGCGCTGC
>NC_045733.1:23918600-23919090 GCF_008692095.1 Etheostoma spectabile | reverse complement strand
AACAATGCAAAAAGAAAAGCAGATGCAACAAAAAAAAAAAAAAATGCATACAGATTACACAACAGAAGTTCTCCCGGCCTCTAGAGGGAGCTCTAAGTGGAACAGCTGGATCTTCAACCCCAAGGGAAGAGAGAAAGAGCGAGCGGAGACACGTTCAATCTCAGAACGGTGTGAAACCGTTCTTTAACTGTCTATGTGGAACGGTGTACTACTGCATATATTTGAGATAAGTTTTCTCTCGTTTGGTGGGTGTGTCCCGGCTCAGGTCACAGGTGATACTCAATCAGCAGATTTGTGTCTGTAAGATTGCGGTAATAGAACATTTAAAACTGCAGTAACGTTTAATGTTGACGTTTGTTTAAGCTATTTTACATGAGAGGGTTTAATTTTGTCCGAAAGGCGCAATACTGAAATGTAGGCCTCCTCAAGTGTAATATTGTGATTATACAACGGTTACTAGCAAAATAAGTAATAAAATAAGTAATCAATC
>NC_045733.1:23901135-23918590 GCF_008692095.1 Etheostoma spectabile | reverse complement strand
TTCTGGAGCAATTCGCTCTTGAAATTAAAAAAATTAAAAAAGACAGAGATTTCTAGTCCCTCCCTGCAAACCAGTCATTGGCTTTAATTGTAGAGACCAAGGAATTTATCAGACCGAATAAATCCTGCGCGCACATATGACATCTGCTGAAAAAGTTATTGTATTCATTAGCATGACTGCCACACTGTTGAGTTCAGAAACATCCAAAACACCAAAGTATGAAGACACAGTGGACCAGAAGCGATCAAGCTTTTATTTTTGAAAAGTCAAAACTCGGGGACAGCACCAGCCAGGAGGGCATGAGACGAGAGCATAGACTTATATTATTAATACATTATATTAATAATAATATTAATTTAATAACTGCAGGTTGTTCATCCCGGTTGCTATCAGACTTTACAACACCTGCACTACCTGATAATGTTGTAGTTTCTGTTCCTGTTTTTCATTTACTCTACACACTATGTATATCTTTATTATCTGTACTTTTATTTTTCCACTACAAGTACTTACTTTTTCAAAATTATTTATGGTCACAGGTCAATATCATTTATATTATGTTACCTACTTTTGCCATATTATTTAATTACATATTCAATTTAATTTTAACATCCCTTACTTACACTGCAATATTGTTTTTTGTTCTATGGCAACCGCACTTTACATTCATTCTATACCTTCTGCTCATTGTCTGTTGATTACCTGTTAATTTGTGTGTTTACTATATTTGCAGCGTGTTTATGTATTTGGTTGTGTTGTGTGTATTTGCAGCACGTTTGCGAAATGCTGCGCATGTGTTGTCAAATTAATTAAGTCGTTTTCTTAATTTGCTTTTGTTTTGTCTATTTGCATGTGTTTTCTTAAGTTACAGGGTGTTTGCTCCTGTCGGCCACCGTACTCCTCCCTACGCCAAAACAGTGACAGAAAGTCACAAAAAAAAATGGACACTGAAGAGACACAGACATTAAGAAAAAATGTAGATTGACATTGAAAAACTGTAATAGGATTGTGAGATTATTACTTTTTGATGTTTGTGTTTTATATATCACCTCAAAATTTTTCAGTGCCAATATTTCTTGTTTCAATGCCAAATTTTATTTTCAATGCCACAGGTTACTGTAACTGCTCTAGCTCCATAAATACAAAACTTTCCTCATCATATTTGTAACACACAGCTCAATAGCCATTATAAAAGTGGGACTCTACTCATGCAAATCTATCTGAGATCAAACATCTAAAGACACAATCCCCTCCACAACAAGGTTAACAAGTCAAGCCTTACTTTCTCAGAGGGAGCCTGGGGTTCAGCGGGGACTTCCACCATGTTACCTTGCGTCTACGACAGAGCCCACCCAACCCCAACGCACAGTTAGTCAATCAGTCCATCTAGCCCCTTAGGGCATCAACAACAAGCATTGCAGATCAGCCAGGATGTTAATAAAGCCAGTACAAAGTTGAAGGGGAATTCCACGAGGCTTAGCCTTCAGCTTGCTGTCCAGGACTTAGGTGAACTAAAACTCTTGCACTCCTATGATCTAAACTTCTGAACACTGCTCTTCTTGAAGACAAGTTTAATTCTTCAGCCGGTCAATAAAGTAAACTATTTTGGGCCATAAGCACTTAAAAATAATCTTACATAATAAATACATAATAATAACAAAATAATAAAAACATAGTAAAGTACCTGAGTTGGTTTTCAGAAAATATTTTAATATTACTTAAATATAAAGCATTCATATCTTTCTGTCATAATTGTACATATTACAACTGCTATATAAAAATATGAATGAATGAAGAATAAATGTGTAATTCAATTTTATAGCAAATATTTTGAAAATGCCTAGTCTTTTTTTTTTTTTTTTTTAAGTGGAGTTCCCCTTTAAGGTAGGAAGCAATGAAAGGAGACTGACCTTCTCTCCTGATGCATCGGGGCCCAGGGCAACCTGCACCATGATGCTAACTCCATTCTGTTGACAGAGAAATAGAGGCCAATATTTTATATTCTGTTCCCCTCCATACCTCACACTCAAACATCTTCAAAAACATCTTCTAAATCAATGAAATTAGGTGGCTGTATGTAGTAGGGTCGTGCGGATGGACGATGGCTGGCCGACATCACGATGGTGGCTCCATCGTGGTGCCACACCCCCCACCCTGTGAGACACAAGCTAATCCTAGTCGCGGGTGGTGGACGGGAAATTGACAACTTCATCGGTCTTGTACTAGCAAAGACACTTTGAGCTGTGCAAAATAGGGCCCCTTAAGTAGAAGCTACTTTTTTTTCCCCTTTACGTGCAACCTATTTTTGAAAAAGACCATCACTTTGAACAGACTGGATTGGCTTTAGTAATACATTCTCTCTCTCCTTGTCAGTTGTAGCTCGCTCTACCTGCTAGTAATGTTGGACACAGTGGTCTCAAGCAAGAGAGAAGGCATTAACGTAGAACGCTACCACACTTTCCTTTCTCGCCTCATTGGACAAAGTTTGTCAACATTACTGAGTGCGTGCATCAATAAGTAAGTCTGATGACGATGTTATGTAGGATTTAGGAATGTACGTTATGAATGAATGAATGAACGAATGTACAGTAGACTAATACACCAGGGTACTATTTTATGTGTGAGCTAATATTGTGTATCTGTTCATGTGTGCTGCAAGAGTTATGTTTATTGAATGCGTTATTCAGTGCAAATATAATCAACAACATATTTTAATCACAGTAATGATGGTATATTAGGTTATTACTGTCGCTCTGTTAAAGGCAGGCGTTCCACTGTACTGTCGTTACGCAGATCACAGACATCTAATTGAGTCTTGACTTTGACACCAGAGTGAAGTGAAAGTAGGTCAAGTTGTAATTTACTGCCCCTACCAGCAGGCGGCAGCATAGCCATGTAGTACTGTCTATTTACAGAGGGAATTTGACATGTAGGTCTGATTGATCCTGTTAACTGTTAGCCCATAGTAGTACGATGTTTTACTGTAAACATTGTCAACTGCCAATTTAGGGGGTATGGCCCAACACTAGTATGTAGTTGTGTGTACGGTTCCCTTTGCAGAGCATCTCTTCACCTAAATTACGCTTTTGTGCTTTAGTGAAATATGTGAAATGCATGCTAATACACTTTGGAGCAACAAAGGTTGGAGTATAAACGCAGGAAATACTAAGGAATGGTAGAACAAAATGTGTGGTCAGTAGCAGTTAAGTATGTAAAAAAAATCTAACAAAAACATTTAATCATACCTTCGTAAAGAAAGGAGTAATGAAAACGAAGAATACGTCATACACAAGCAGGAGGCTCAGCAGAATCACACAGATCTATGCCATTATGGGAAAAGAAATTCACAGATTAATTCCAGAACTGAGAAAAAAATATATATTTTAACATTACATTGCTCTATCAGGATTACATTAATTGACAATGACAGTAAATGTGTGTAGTGTGATGCCAAGACTACATCTTCAATAATGGGACAGTGTGTGACATACTGATGACAGAGGACAATATATATACTTAAATTGTTAGAGGGGCTGTTTAGCGGTACCTTGAAGTTCGACAGTGAAATGGTCTTCATGAAGTTGAGGCAGAAAGCAATGCCAAGGAGGTCCTGCAAGATCCAGATCCATCTACAAGGACACAAAAGCTCTTTTACTTTGTGTTTTAACCTTAACATTTGCTGTTACCTTTATCAAGAGCAGTCTCACTCTACCTAAGAATACAATACAAAAAGGAAATGCATCAAGTTACACATTAGAATGAACACCCTGATCAATTCTGCAAAAAGAAAAGCCTAGAGCAACAAGAATGAATGAACGTTGATTTTCTTGCCATTTCTTTGATAATTTACTAAGAGACGTTGGCTTCCTATGTCTTTGACTTTTTACATTCATTCAAGGCATGTTTAGGATAATTGTGACAGCAAGGCTTAAAATTCTATGAGAGCACTATAATCATCTTTGTGCTCCAATGTGGGCGTAATTTTAATCAATAAGCATTTCCTGCTTCACCGCCACAGGACTGTTTTGGTTATCTTAAGCATGTCTGAAGCATGATTTATGCTTCTGCGTTAAATCTACGCCCCGGGTATGTACTGTATGTAGGGATGTGGAGACAAGGACCCTACACCCGGCCCTACGCTGTAGTCTGACATGCACCTCTCGAAATATTTAACTACACATCGCGGCGACACAGACCGCTCGGCTGTGGCTTGGTAGCGTTGCATTTCCTCATTTCTTGGTTCTCTTTCTAAAATAAACAACATGAAATCAAAAGAAGGGTTAACCCTTCTTGCTACAGATTTCCCACAGTGGTCAGAAAACACAGGGGAGACACTTTGTTTCTCCCACTATGCCTCTCTAGAGTCCTCGCTCCCAAGCAAATAACCTCACTCTACCACACCCTCTCCACGCACACACAAATACCAATCTTATTAAAGAGATCGACACACCAACGCACAAGTATAAACTTACATAGGCTACGGCGAAAGATTTGCGTGGAGCCTCCATAGAAACATAAAACACACTTTAGTGTATGTGTGAAACCCACAGAAGGATTATGGTTGTGTGTTTGGTATGCATGTGTTCACAGTACCTGTCTTCATTCCTGTAGACTCCCCAGACCACAGCAATGCTAATGCAGACAGCAGCCAGTATGAGAGACCTTACTGAGAGGTTGCAATTTCGGATAGAGAAGCTAGAGAAAGACACAAATAATCAAATAAACAGACTTTCACATCTTCCCAATGTGACCACAATGTCTGTCTTGTTTAGATGAGAAAAATACATTTTCCCTCATACGGACTTGTTTGTCAGATAGCTTTGATACAAATCCATTTGGGCTAAAATTGTTATTTCTTTGTTATTCAATTTTGTTAAGTGATTTTACGTCTTATATCACACAAGTATCTATTTTATATTTGCCCAACACTAGTAGAATGTGTGCGTATATAAAAAAAATTTAAAGAGTGATGCTCATACCTCCCAGTGCCACAACCAAGTTTTTCCATCACTGCATCTAGACAGCTGAACAGTGCAGAGGCAGACGCCAGGCAGAATATGACAATAATGACGTAAACTGGAAAATATGGAACACAGATCATGTCAACAAAACTCCAGATTATCAGTCCTTCAGGGTACACAATTTTCTTTCCCCCACTCACCAAGGACATTGTAGAAGAAGTACATGAGTACCAGCATCCCACACATTAGGGCGACAAAGAAGACCACTTTGAGAGGAGAGTACAGGAAAAGCTCTCCGCTGTCTGCTTTGCTCTCTCCTCCTCCTCCCCCTGCCCCAACACCTTTTAACCGGTCTCTGCCACAAACAGAAAAACATTACATCTCTTTTCTATCTAAGGCCTATTCTTCCTAAAAAACAGAGGTTCTTGGGTTGCGACATCCATAGCGGGCTCATTGACTGTACCCGTTCTAATTTTTTTGCTGCTACTAATGTTGCAAATTTCTGGAAATCTCAACCACCAAACTTTTCTTCACTTTTCTGGAGTTAACAAGCATGTGGAGGTCATACAGGAACACTGCAAGACGTGTAAGTTTGCCATTCTAACTTTCACCGCTAATAACTTAATACGTTAATATCTCTGTTAAATAAGCAAATAATACACATAAGAACCTGATGTTAACTACATCTATAGCTCCCTCACACAAGGCCAAAACATGGCCAATATATTACAAGAAGCTAACATTATATGCTTTTCTAGAATAATTTCTCTATTGGGAATGTTGGTAATGGCAGTGGTAGAAGAAATACTCAAAACTAACTAACTATTAAGAGTAAAATAAGTAATACTGCACAGTAGTCCTGAATTTAAATGTTTCCTTAAAGTGAAAAGAGAGGCCTTATATCAGCACAATGTAGTTACATTTACTTAACATCTGTTCAAGGTGTAGCTACCAACTTTAACCTAATGATGGAGAGTTAAATTAATAATAATGCATCATATTTTAATAGTAATATTTTATGAGTAAAATCTGAATCTGCAACATAACAAGTAACATGTCTCTGTCAGGTAAATGTAATTGTACAATGTTTTCTTCTAAAGTAGAAGTACACAGTAAGTCAGTAGTATACGGTTGAGTAGCATATTAAGTGCTTTGGGTCCGTGTTCTGTAAGTTATTTCGGCGTACAATGGTTCTGGAGAAAGCTGCAGGCAGCAATACCACAGGCCAAGATAGCACCCTGTTCCAAACAGGCACGTTTTGAATAGGCACAGCACTATTACGAAGTAACAATGCATCATGTTCTTAAAATATGTGCTCTAGTTTGATGTATTAAAATGTATAGATACTGCTCTTTTTGGGAAGCTGCAATGTCTCACCTCTCACATGCCCCGCTCCAGTAGCCGCCCAAGGCGACCGTGACAATGGCAATCAGTAGCATGATTGCAATGCTTGCATCAATCTTTGAGTGAGGTGGAGCATAAAGCTTCACCTGCATTACTTCACCAAACACCTGAGGAGATACACAAACATGTAATGAGAAACTTTGCATCCAGCTTAACCTTCTTCATCAAATTGATTGATTGATTGAAAGGGTGGTAACAACAAGACCATATTTAGTAGAGAGTGAAAAAGTAGAGTATCTGACCTGCTGTGCTTCAAGTAAGTCTCTGTACCTCATGAGCGCCAGAGGAATATGGATCTTTGCATACTCAGACTCATTGGCTGATGGAGTGATCTGAAGAGCCGAGAAGTACAAAAGAGATTTTTTATAAATGCAGCTGGTTAGACTGTTCTTCCTTATTCCTTGCATCTTACATGTCACATTCAAACATCCTGACATCAGTATTATGATCACGTATAGACAAATGAACATGATTAGTCCTCTGACAATATACAGATTGATGTAAATACCCTACCAATAATTTGCTGCTGGCAATGAGCAAAGTTGTAGCTCCGAGGCTCTGAGCAACTAGAGCTTTCTGGCTGAAATCACAGTCTCCTCTCATCACTACCAATGCTTTTCCCTTTACCACATCTGGACTGACCCCAGAGGAATTACACAGCACAGTGGAGGTCATGTTCACCAATGGATACTGCAACTGGAAAAGTGAAGACAATAAGTGATTTAACAATTAGAAATTGGAACGTTTCCTATAATTTTACCATTATTACTTTAGAAAACATAGGAGAAGTCACACAATTATTGGTGTTACAGTAAACCCAACTAAGTAATTTCATCTAAGGTCATGTCATTATTACTTCTTAGCTGTAAATACTTCTGATTACCACATTAATCAGAGGGGTAAACCATCACCAGCAACCAGGTTGTAATAAGATACTGAAAAGTTACAAAAGAAGAGTGCCTAAAAGGTTTAACAAACTTACAGCAGCATCAAGGGTTTCTGACAGGGGCGTCCAGGAGTGATTGTGGACAATGCAGTACTCCCTATCTGTACTTCCATTTGAAATGTGCAAAATCGCCTCTTGGCAGTTTATCTGTTGGGCAAGAAATGTTATTCTTAGGAGTTCCACACAAATTTAAAATGTTGAAAAAATTATGTTGACCCAACTCAGCCTTGTAAGACAAAACCAAGGAATCAAACTAACATACTATGGCTAATGGAGATGACAGAAAGCAGCAGATTCATTGCAGCTGGCTTGACATCCAGCTAACACATGCTGCATCCCTGTAGGCACGTGTATTTGGTGTTTTGTGTGCTGAAAACTCATTTAAATTAAGTCATATGTGAAGAAGAAAATTAATCTGTTGTTGGTTGATCTGCTAACAACTCATGTACAAAATGTCACAACGTGTGATGGTGTGTCACAAATAGACTTTGCTTATCATTTAAGGAGTCTCAAGCCAACCGTAAAGCCTATGTTAATACTGGGCAAAATGTAATTAATTTGAAACATTTTTAGACTTCTGGATTACACAAACATTTTAAACACAATTTCCATGGCTACATGTTAATGTGGAGTTTGGACTGGCCCTACACTGAAATATAGTCATTTAAATGTAACAACTTCACTTGCAAATCAACAAATCCATGCCTACTGAAATGTAATATAGATTAGACTGACTGATATACCTCGTTTTTTATTCTTATTTTATTGTAGTAATCTATATAGTCATTTATGTCTTAAGCTGCAGCAACAACTAAATAAAGGATTATCTTATTGTATCTCATCTTATTTTGAGACCAATAACAAGGAAAATAAACGTGAACATTTAGATTAAAAAAAACATTAGTCAACATCAACTCTTTTTGTGGAAACATTTTTCAGTCAAAAGTAACAGTATCAAATTAATGATGTAATATTTATGTTTTAAATAGAAGCATAAGACAAGATCCCAAAACATACAGTTTAATATAGACAAAAATATTGAAAATTCAGATTCAATGTTGGTAGGTAAACGTGTTGCCTTCAGGAAGGACAGTAGCAAAACAGGTGACATAAAGCTTCAGGAGCCAGTTTAAAAAAGGAGCCGTGAACAATAATGTCGTTTTTATTTCTTTGTGGAAATACATCGCGGGGATAAAATCGATTAATCATTTTAAGAGGCACTTCTTTACCTTATTTCTGTAAGAACCAGATTATCTTCCAGTTCTGGAGTGAAGCTATTCCAGTAAGATAACATATTTAGAACATAGACAATTTCTTTTTTTTTTCTAAATAAGCTATCTAAGTATGAAGTTATTATTGCTTTTATTCGACGAAAAACATATTAGACTAACTCTAGTAGCGACAGGGTATAATGGCAATATGACTCTTCCTTCTTTACAAAGTTTCGTTGGTTGGTGAAGTTATGGAAGTTGTCAGGGAAACCCCCCATCCGCCAAACCTCAAGTTATACAGTTCTGTATAAAGTAGCTAGCTAAAATAGATTTTTCGACCCAGGAGCTTGGTATAATTTAACGTCAGTTTAGTAAGTGTTACATACATTAACGTATTCCTCATTAGCTGTGTAACATTAATGCAGCACAAAAACTTAGCTTTCTAGCTTGAACTACACTATCTGAAGCTAACTGACGAAACGTTAGAGCTAGCTAGCGTTAGCTCGTCGACAGCAGTCATTTGTCTCTTTTTATGTCCCGGGACATGACAGTACTTCTCGTACACATATTAGCACAGTGGTTTGACTACGTACTAAGAATATGATTTAGACAGATAACAGTAGTCACAGCTAGCGAGTTTTTCAACGGTAAATCTAGCTATAAGGCCCGTCATTTGCCGACGAACACCCTGTTTAGTTTGTTTTTATCGTCCATAAACTTACCTGCGATGCCAAGGAAATGACCGACAAAATGATGATTCTGACAGCTATTTCCATTTTGGTAACATTCACTTATTACTAAGTCTGGTGGCATCCACATTAAGTGAATTCTGTTTAGCACGGAAACACTCCTTATTCGCTAAGTTACTCGTATCTTCATTGCTATTGTTTAGCTTGTCAGCAGCTGCCAGGTACTTCCTGTATTGGCTTGTGACACATGACACGCTGACCCACTGGTTTCTGTTTCACCTCACAGCGTCTCAACAACAGGCGGAGCGCACACGCAAAGCATTCGTGAATTCAAATAATTAAAAAGCCGAAGTAGAAATGTAAAAATAATCCATTACAAGTGGGGCGTGTTATAATTTCATAACTAAACTTCGCGTTCGTTCGGATCTCTGAGGAAAAGGAGGTTTAGGGTTGAATTGAGAATTAGGAAACGGTTTAATGCAACAGCAGTGATGAAGATGATAAGACAAAGACAAACAAACAAAACGTAATAACGCTGCAGCTGACAGCGGACTGGATCCATGCTTCCCCCATGATGGAGTCACGTGAAACCCGTCCTGAATATCCCTAAAACACACTGATTTATGCCCTGCACCTGGGGCGGTTTCTTTTCACCTGGTGCTTTCAAATCCATTCTCATTGATCCGCTGTTGTCATGACAACATGCCGAGTGCATCTTTGCTGTCCAATGAGAACTGACCTGCCTTCAAACTCTGCACCTTTGGGGGTCGTTTTGGTTACAGAACACAGGGGTCTGTCGTGTAAATGTGAAACTCTGACATTGACATAGTCCAATCAACATTGTATTGTTTTAGCCTAGACTAAAACCCCAGGGGACAGGAGACAGTAGACCACCTTTTGTTGCATAGCAAGAAGCACCTTTCCATATGTAAAATGCTAGTCTTGACCTGTGGTTCTTTACATTTTAGAGAAATAGAGGGGGAAAATGGGGACAGATGTATGCATAATTTTCTAACCTGGCTCCTTCAGACATTTTAACTTTTTGAAACTCAACAGGCGGCTGTGGCTCAATGGTAGAGCAGTCGCCTGCCGATCGGAAGGTTCAATCACAGTCCTGCAGTCTCATGTCGAAGTGTGCTTGGGCAAGACACTGCACCCCGAGTTGCACCCGATGCTGCGTCAGATGTGTGTGAGTGTTTATCTGATGAGCAGGTGGCACCTTGTACGGCAGCGTCAGCCACAGTGTATGAATGTGTGTGAATGGTGAATGGTTCCTGTACTATGTAAAAGAGCTGTATAAGAACAGTCCATTTGCACGTACATTGAAAATATAAAAGTGCATTTGATACCTGTCTATATCGTTTCTGTTTATAGTGTGTAAATATTGCTATTTTTGTTTGTTTTGTATGTGTAAGCGCATTGCAAGCAATGGTTCCTCGTATGTGTCCTCATACCTGGCAATTAAAGCTGATTCTGATCTTAATCCTTATGGCAGGACACTTTTGTTGTATTTATTGACTTAGTCTAGGTTTGTTTTTCTGTTTGCTTTTGCTTTATTTTTTATCTAAGAAAGAAACATAACACACATACAAAAAAATCGATATCCTTTACATATGTTTCATGATGTTTGATGATATACATATGTGTGTGTGTGTGTGTATGTGTGTTTTTTCATCAACAAATCAAAGTAGTGAAAATATAAAAGTGCATGAAGCATGTAACCGCACAGCAACAATGCCAACGACAATGTGGCTAAGTGTACAGAACAAAATATTTAATGTGGAATTAATAAATGGGCAGCAGTAGTTTACATTTCCTGTACACATGCAGATTAATTTTAATATTATATAATTATTATTATACTATTATATAATATCTCTTTCAATTTTCCATGGCTGAGAAGCTAAAACTAAACATATGATGGGCGTAGATGGATACTTTCTGGCTCTTCCCTGAAGCTCCACAGCACTGAGACCGAAGATAAACACAGCAGCGGCCTCCCCATGTGTGACCCGGCTGCTGCTGCTGCTATAGCTTGGGGTTTTTGGTTTCAATGTGCCACTTTCAAATCTGCCATCTAACAAAAACTGTTAAGGCTATAAACTTTTACTGCATGACAACTGCTTCTAGATGATGACAATCATGTTGCTTTCAATGCAAAATGTTGAATTTAAGAAAGTTTGAAAGCAAAAAAAGAATCCTATTTCAAAATGTTCCTTTAATGATTTCTTCAGTTACACTGGAATCTCCTGAAATTATGATTTGTCCTTTAGTTTGAGCAACTGGTGGTAACAGAAAAAGTTTAAATGAGGAGTGTGCTTGTGATGTCGCTCTTGAATTGTCAGTATGTCACATGGAGAAAAAGAAATAGTAAGAGTAGCGTACCCAGTGATAGTTGTCTTATAATTCCTGAAGCAATCCCTTAATAAAGCATTTAACCCCCTGTCACAGACACTGTTTTCAGTTTGTTTTATGGGTCAAACACAGGACTTTCACCCAGGAGAGCGAGGTTCGTGCCCCGTGTCCTTAACTGTCCTGTTATTGCCGCCTGTCAGGGAAACCGCTTTCTTCTTTAACCGGCCCGTTATTCCCGCGAGTCACGGAAATGTAAATCCACCTACGACCTTTTCCTAAACCCAACCGTCCTGTTCCTGCAAGTCACAGAATCGTAAACCCACCCACGACCTTTTCCTAAACCCAAGATTTATGAAATCTTTGAATTTTAATAGTGCCTTTACTCTTGACAATCTCAATGCTCTGGCCCTAAAAAACATTTGAAGAGCAACAGGGCTTTTGCCAGACTACAATGTCGGTGCTTGGGCCATAATAAGAAGAAAGAAAGATTAAAAACCAAGAGAATTTCAATAGTGCCTTTGCCCCCGATGATGTTAGTGCTTTCGCCCCAAGGAAGAAGAAGAAGAAGAAGAAGAAGAAACATTTAATAAGGAGGCAAGAAAGCGCGTGCTGTTAATCAATTATTTGGGCGTGGAAGGTCAAAGACTTTTCTACATTCGAATTATGATTTCCTGACGGTACTGTGGCTTAAACAAATGCTATCCAATGGTACGATACCTCACAAGCTAGTGAAAATGTTGAAGGCCTACCATGTCCCAGGGCAATTCCAGAAGCTTATGCAGTGCTACTTCAACAGGTTCAAAATGCAGGTTCAAAATGCAGGTTTACCTGCGGAGACTTCACCAATAACTGGCAGAGGCTGGAGGTGGGAATTGTCAATGGCTTGACAATCTCATTGATTCTCTTTTCCACAGTGATGAACCTCCTTGTCAAACAAGCAGAGAAGTTTCGACGAGGCGCAGTACTAGCAAGTGGCATGTAAGTCAGTAATTAAGTAAGTAAAGTTTATTTGTATTGCACTTTTCACAGATAAAAAATGTAATTGTATACTATTCAATTACATTTGACTTCACAGTCAAATGTAATAGAATACAACAAATTAAAATACATGCACATTTAAATACAAATAGAACACATAACAAACAACCATGAAAACCCCTCAACTAACTGAAAGCCTGCTTGAATAGCAGGCTTCAATTGCTTTTTAAAAGATTCAACAGAATTCACACAACGTAGAAAGAGAGGCAAAACATTCCACAGCATAGGAGCCACTGCTTGGAAAGACCCTCTGGTTTTAAAATGAGTGCAGAGAACCACTAAAAGCCTCTGTAGGGAGGCACTTGACCGTGAAGGGCTCCATAAGTAAGGACCAGGATTTTAAATTGAATTCTATACTAGACTGGTAACCAATGAAGTGAAGCTAAAACGTGTGACGTGTGCTCTTTTGTTAATGTGAGTTAAAAGTTCTGAACAGCCTGGAGACAGTATAGCTCCTTCTTACTCAAACAGGTAAACAGACTCTTACAGTAATCTAAACGAGAGGTAGTGAAAGCATGAATGATCATCTTCAACTCAACCTTTGACACTAGTGCACCTAATTTGGAAATATTCCTCAGTTGGAAGAAACAGTTTCTAACTGATTGTTTAGAGTTGTGCTCCAAGGACCAGGCTGAATCAAACACAACACCTGAGCTTCTGAGGCTTGGCTGGACAGACAAGCCTGAGTCACCAATATGCTGCTTTATCTGAGGGATTCTACTTTCAGAGGCAATAACTAGTGTTTATGTTTTATCTGAGTTCAGAAGCAAAAACGTTGTTACATAACCACTGTGTGATACTAGTCAAGCAGTTGATTAAAGAAGACAGTTTATAGAACTCAGTTTCCTTAAATGAGCAGCACAGTTGAATATCATCCGCATACAGATGATAAGATTCAAAAACTGATCAACTCAAAAAACTACTTATGGACTCAAATCTGGATTTTCTTTGCCTGTCGGAATCATGGCTGACAGACTCATCACCTGATGCATCATAACTAGTAGCAGGGAATAATATCTTTAGAAAAGATTGAAATACTGGCAGAGGAGGTGGACTACTGATGTATATATGTTAAGGACTGTATAAACTGCAACGCCTAACTGTGTAGATATTTAATGTATGGCAGTTAGAATGATTTTATCCACCAGCATGTCATTCACTGTTATTTGTATATAAAGACCCCCGTCATCAAATAGTGTGTTTTATGAAAACCTGAAAAACATTGTCAAAGACTTTGACAGAAACAAAGAGTTGATTTTGGTTGGAGACTCAAACATTAACTGGACTGAGAAGTCTAAAACAAAAAAACTTAAAGACATAACCAGTCAATTTGACCTCACACAATTGATACAAGGTCCCACCAGAATCACCCCATCATCTCATATGTAGTAATAAACCGGAAAGAACAACTAAAACATTCAAATTTTCTGACTGGGCTATTGGATCATAATCTGACACTGATATCACGGAAAAACAAAACAAAGGTTTATTTACCAGCAAGAAAGTAAAAAAGGTGTTAAACATTATACAAAAGAGATTCATCATTGAATTTTAAAGCCAGTCAGAATCAACTAACTTGGAGTGAGATCCTGTCCACAGAGGACTTAGAGCTTGGATCTAGGAGCTTAATGACTAAGGTTAAAAGTGAGTTCAGTAAAAGTGTTGCTCATTCCAGAAAAAAACTAACTCTGCCGTGGCTTAATGAACAAGTATGGAATCTAATGAAACGGAGGGATTATGCACTGAAAACTGCAATTAAGTCAGGGTTAGCCCATCATGAGAGAACTTTTCAACAGCTACGTAATAAAGTTGTTAATGAATTGAGAAAGGCAAAAGCAAAGTTTTTTATTGGTATTATAAATGAGTCAAAAGGGAACAGTAGGCAAACTTGGGAAAACATCAACACAGCTTTAAAGAAGAACATCAAAAAAAGAGATAAAGTGTTTGAATTACAAGTACAGGGAACCTTAACTAAAGATAAAGACCAACTTTCTTCTATGTTTTATAGTTATTTTATATATTCTGTTCAAGATTTTGCACAAGGCTTTGGACCAAGAGGGAAGGTTAACACCATTGAATGATAATCTTCCACTATTTAGCATCTCCAAAGTGCCAGAATCTCACATAACTAAAATGTTAGGCCAGTTTAAGAACTCTAAGGCTAAAGATGTCTTTGATTGTGCATTCCTGAAGAAGTATAAAAATATACACTGTGTTCCAATTGCTCATCTGGTAAATCTATTGAACAAAGTTTTTTTTCCTAATGCCTGGAAATCAGCAGTAATAACACCTATCTTTAAAGCTGGAGATGCACCTATTATAACCAACTATAGACTTATTAGTATCCTCCCTGTTGTCGCTAAAGTAATGGAACGGATAGTCTGTGACCAGTTGCTATAAATCAAGGCCATTTTCCACTGCACACTTTTCAGTTTGGATTCAAGAAAAATCATGCCACAGAAACAGCTACTTGTTACTTTATTGAACAAATCAAATCCAGCCTTGATAATGGAGGGGTTGTTGGGGCTGTTTCCTTGATTTTAAGAAGGTGTTTGATACAGTGAATCATAATGCTTTGTTATCCAAACTGTCAAAGATTAATTTCTCTCCCATTACTCTGACATGGATGGAGTCTTATTTAGACTCTAGAAAGCAGATTAATGATAGCTGCTCCTCATTTGCTGACAGCCCTTTTGGAGTCACTCAGGGATCTATTTTAGGACCAATTTTATTTAGTCCATATATTAATGATCCGCCAGTGATTTGCCCAGAAGTCCTGATCCAATTGTACACGGACGATACAGTTATTTATACCCATGCAAAAACTAGAGAACAAGCTGCAGCAAAACTTACTGAAGCACTAAACAAAGTGTCAGACTGGTCCACTCTCAGTTGTCTCACTCTTAATGTAAGTAAAACAGTGGGCATGTATTTCTCTATTAAGAGGAATATTACACAACATCAGCCTAATATCTGTATTATGGGAAAATAATAGCCAATTTTAGACATATAAGACACCAGATACCAATAACCGCAGCTAAACTGTTGTTGCATTCCAGGATCTTCTCACATTTATCTTACTGTTCTACAAGCTGGTCCCAGGCAGGTGGGACTGCACTAAACCCCTAAGTACCCTTTACAAACAAGCTGTGAAAGTTCTTGACAAAAAAACAAGAAACTACCATCACTGCACCATCATAAAAAAACACAACCTATTAACCTTTGACAGTTATCTCTGTTTTGCAGACATATGCCTGATGTATAAATTGACCCATGATCTTGCACCACCACCACGCAAGCAATGTGTTGTGCAGAGATAAATATAAGGGTCTCCAGGGCTTCCATAAGAGGTGACTGCTACACTCAATTTAGGAAGGCTAAATTTGATCAACAAGCTTTTTCATTTACTATAGTAGAAAAGTGGAACTTAATTCCATTCCACATTAGAAATTGTGTGTTAGTTTTAAAATGTCCTTAAAGACTTGGCTGAAGGCAAATCAACTATGTGATCATTGATATTTTTATAACATGGAGTGTATATTTTGTGTACTGGTTAATACGGTATGTAATGTTTGTTATAGGTTGTTGTTGTTTATGTTTTTGTTTTTTATAGTATTGTCTGTAGTGTCTATATTGTGTGTATTGCCCTTTTGATAGTATTGTTTGTAGTGTTTGACACAGCATTTTGGTGGGATCAACAAAAACATGACACAGTCTGCACGTACTGGCTTCCATGGAAACACTTGTGTGATTTTTCCAGTTGATTGGGAAAGCCTCTCTGCTCCTTGTCTTTGACTGAAATCAGAACAGTGTCTCCTTGTGATCAATCACGCTCTCTCTCTTGCTTTACAGCCATCACAGCATCACCCTCATTGATTGGCGGGAATCTTTGACACCGCACCCTGGTTGGAAGGGTCTTCTTGTGGGAACGTCAACTTATCTGGAGTGTAATCATTCCACTTTAGATCTGGAAAAAGAAGGAAAAAAGTCAACATGTTGCAACAGATTATAATTTATCTGATTGGTGTTTGTAACCCTTCTGGTCAAAAACGTGTTTTGCTCATTGTTCCTTCACTCGGATGTTTGATTTTTACTGTGCAGGATTATGTATATGCAGAGTTTGACACTATAAAATGATTTTAATGATTTTAAAATTCATTTGCTGACGAAAGAAAGTTTTTCTGTGCTCAACTCATGACGTGTGTGAACAGGTCTTCTCGGGAAGCCTGCCCAATACAAAAAGAACAAAAAATTTGATGTAGAAACTCAAACTTCCAGTACACATTCACCAAGAATGGGCTTTATAGTGAAGCAGTTGTACTTTTGTAACAAACAATATTTATAGATGCTTGATTTTTCAATTAAGAAAGAAGATAAATGTTTTTTTTAAATATTACTTTTGGGCATTTTAGGCCATTTTATAGGACAACGGAAGACATGAACGGGGAGAGAGAGAGAGGGGAAATGACATGCAGCAAAGAGCTGCAAGTCGGAATTTAATTGGAGTAAACTTCTATAAATGGGCTTGCGTTCTAGCAGGTGAGCCACCCAAGCACAAAATTTAAGAAAGTTTAACTAGTTAATTGAAGTTTTTATAAAAAACCATATCAGAAATAATTACTATTGAAAGCAGAGTAATTTTATTTATTTATTTTATTCTTACAACACATCTGGAGGGGCTCTAATTCTCCAAATTCTGTCTTGAAGCTTGAAGATTTTGAGCACATTTGGGGTGTAGTTTAGTTTAAAAATACTGAACAATACGCCTCACCTTGAAGTTTGAGTTTCCAACAACAGGAGTTGCAGTGGTGTTTTGCTTGGAAGTTCCTTATGGCATCATCCCCCAGGTTG
>NC_045733.1:23900538-23901125 GCF_008692095.1 Etheostoma spectabile | reverse complement strand
ATATCATATCATAGGATCTGCAAAAGTCACACAGTGGTCATATAGTGGAAAATGACTACAAAAAAAACAGCTGATAAGAAACTGTAGGGTTGCAAGCAACAATTACGTTTTGTTAGATAATCTGATGATTATTTTCTTAAACGTTTGGTCTACAGAATTAAAAGTCAGAAAATAGGGAAAAATGCCTGTCACAATTTCTTCAGTTCATCACATGTTACAAAAAAGAAGAAGAAAGCATCTACACAAGTGAGAAGCTGGAATTAGAAAATGTATGATTTATTATCAATTAATCGATTAATTGTTTCAGCTTTACAATATTGAGCCACAAAAAGCTAAAAAAATGATTGCAAAAGTGCATGACCTGTAAGAGAATGTAAGAGAGCTAACATACCCCTTCTCACTGCTTTTAATAACTGATGGATCTGTCAGAGTTTCCCCAACCCCTACAGAGAGAGACACACACACAAACTTCATCACCATATTAACTCCGCTAAGTGCACAGGTAGTCAATGAAGAAATGACATTAATGTCAACACATTTATCACAGCATTATTTGTGCAGGAAACAGAGGAACTACAACTCCCATA
>NC_045733.1:23899504-23900528 GCF_008692095.1 Etheostoma spectabile | reverse complement strand
AACAACAACCTTGACTGCATTTTAACGGATCCGGTTTGACGAAGTGTGTTGAGTGTTTTTACCCTGCAGGTCGAGCACCAGCAGCTCTCCGCGGGTGTACTCGTAGGTCCAGTGGCTGAAGGCCAGCATGGTTTCCTCCAGGAGGTTGGTGGGGACGATCTCATCTCCGTTGTTGTTGTTGAACTTCCTAAACTCCCCAGTAATGCACTCTTCTATAGCAAACCACTGTCCGGCAGAGTGACAGTAGAGCAGAAACACCTCCAGAAACCTGAACACACGAAGGACTCAGGTTTCAGGGTGATGGCCCACAGAAAAGGACACTTTAAAAATTAAACTCCTCCTAAATGTTCCAGCAAAAGTCTCTTTAGTTCTTTTAATTTGAGGCTTTAACGGTGAAGAAAGAATGAGGCCTTAACAACTGCATTGTTTCTACAATGACTCCCTATCATGCATTTAGGAAATACAGTATGAATTATTAATTTGAAAACAAACCTTGATCAGATAACGGCATAAGTTTACAAATGGTTGACCCTTTAAAAATGAATAGTTTGCTTTCTTGCTGATTAAATGGAAAGATCCATACCACTCCCAAGTCTGTCTTACAGCTGGATGTAGCCAGTTAGAGTAGCACAAAAACAGGAAACAACATGTTCATCAAGTTAGGTGCAGGAAGAGTTTTACAGCCTACTTTAAATAACTAAGCAAATGCCGATCTGGCCTTGCCAAACCACAATGAGCTCAGAAAAATGTGCGACTTGGGAGTGCATAGCATCATCTTTAATCACACAAAAACATATCAAGATATGAAATTAAAGCTCTTTTAAGATGTGTGTGAAATGGGATTTCTGTGTCTGTGTTCTGCCATCCCTCCTGCACGCATGCTTACCTCGGAGAATAAGGAATCGTCTTCGGCCTGATTTGGTTGAAGGCAAATGTCAGCTTCTGAGCAGCTCGTTGTTGTTGAATTTCCTGGGTGACACAGAGAAACAGCACTTAAAATTACAGCCTTTTACCTTATTGCCAC
>NC_045733.1:23897667-23899494 GCF_008692095.1 Etheostoma spectabile | reverse complement strand
GAGACTCTGAAGCATTCTTGTGGTTCAGAAGTTTTTGACATTGTCAGAGTTTTCTATGTTTTATGGCAATAACTTTTTCATAAAAACGAGACAGACCCTTATTGCTTTAAACGCATAGCAAACTAACGATAAGCTTATACGTTTTTCATCCCAGACAGGTACTGTCTGTTTGGTAAAGCTGAACAGTGCCAGGAATATGCAGAAAATGTTTACAGTTAGTAGGGTCTACAGTTTGTCTGTGCTCCCTACCCTGAGACAAAGGTGCAGCACGGTGTCCTCCTTGTAGATGCTTTGCCAGGTTTGGACCACCTCAGGAAGGAAGGATTTGACTATATACAGATGTCCTGGTTTCAGGATGTCGTACTCTGACCAAGTGCACAGCACCTTGAGGGCCCGTCTGAGTCCTCCGCCCATCTCCTCCTTGCTAAGAAACTCAATTGTGGCACAGAGGCCCCGCTGGGCCCAGGAAGACATGCTGTTGTTGATAGTGTTGGGGGAGCTCTCCTCCAGTCGGTACACAGTCACCGGCTCCCCTGAGGGAACACATTGCAGCAGGTGAGTCACACACAAATGTGGTTACGTAACCCAGACAATAAGTACATTAAGAAAAGAAGTAATAAATAGTTATAGATCATAATTTTCATGGGGAAGTTAATAGGAATTAAGTTGTGATTGTTAAAAACATGATAAAGGGATACTTTTACTGTCTTAAGTTACGATTAGGTACTTTTATTTTTAAACTTCACAATGCATGCTAGCTGTATCCGTTGCTGGAAAACAGGCAAGGGAAAAGAAAGATGGTCTTTATCTTTGCAAGCGCCTTATGTAGTGTTTTCTAGAGGGGCGGAATCTTGAAAAGTGATGAATAAGTTAATGAAGACACTTATTTTTTTTTGGAAACATTTAATAAAAAGACTGTAAACGTTTGAATGGTGCTGATGAAGACGGGTTTGATTTCTGTCACTGAATCCTGTCATTGAATTTGAATCCACTGAAAGAGCCAGATGCCCTATCCGCTTTGTGGTAGGATTGTACCAGTCACTCCGCTGGTCATCAATCTTCGGATAGCCACACACTGACTTTTGACTTGACTAACTTGACTTAACACTTTGAGCAAGGATTGGAAAAGGAACTTTCATTTTAATCCAAGGTGACACAAAAAGTCAACCTAAAGGACAATTTCTTTGTCCTTTAGGTGTAAATGTATTTGTACCTGGTTCAAATTACACATATGGTTACTAAAGTCTAAATAACTTTAACCCTGGCGTGTGTCTGCTCATTGCACTTGAACTCCCTTCCTCAAGAACCTAGGAGTTTACCCAGGAGTGGGTTACAGTTAGCTAATTAACTAATAGTTAGCTAACCATTTGTTATTCATTCATTTAACAGTAACCACTGATTTGTTTACCAGTAACTTATCACTAGTGCTTGAATCACAGTCAATCAGTAACTAATTTTAACTAACCCTTTTTTTACTTATTCATTCCTCATTTACGTTCCTCAATAACAACCTACATGTTTGTGTACCTTATTGTAAAGTGTTACCCACACCCCCAGCAACAGCTTGGATGTGACTGTAAAGCAAAGAGCAGCCGATGTGGGAGGGCAAGAACAATGCAGAAAGCACATCTTTCATCTGCCTCAAAACTGTCTCAATCTTCAACTGCCTGCTGTCTTTTCTCAAAACTGTCTGCAGTCTTTTTACTACTTTTACTGACTGACCTGTCATGCCTGGAAATGCATCGTGATTCAGACTTACCCCTAGGAGGCACAGGGGTGAAGGGGATACTCTGGGAAAGCCTCATCAAGTTGTTGCGCTCTACAGCT
>NC_045733.1:23895027-23897657 GCF_008692095.1 Etheostoma spectabile | reverse complement strand
AAGTATGTACACACACATAAATACACAAACAGGTCAGCACAACTGCAGGAGAAGACCAAACAGAGATGTAAGTACTTGTAGGATTAGTCATTGCTCTTAGCCTCTGTGAAACATTGATTATTTTCACCCACAGACAGCACTCTGAATTAAATGCAGTCTACAATCAACAATTTTGGAAATAATAACATAACATGAAACACAATAACACAACTAATTCTCCATGTCTCACCTGAGTAGTGGTAGTTTTCCATGGGCTTGAAAGGTGAGCCAATAGCTATGGAGAAAAATAAGAGTTAGAGTTAAATGTTCATCTTTTTACAGAATGAGTTGATGTAATTTATTGAACATGACAGTTGGAATTAGTAGACAATCATTTTGACACAATCATTTAACAAAAACACCGTGAGCTCTTCCATCATCCACCAGTAGAAGTCTCTGTACAATTTCACAATAACAGCTCAAGCTTGATGCAACAGTTTTACTTCCAGCAAGTCACTTCTGTTGCCAGGTAAAGATTGTACAAAATAAATTTCCATTTCCAGTTTTTAACGTCTTGGCTATTTACAGTTTTTCCAGTTATCTCTGCAAATTCAATTTCAACCAGCGCCGTCTTATTATCATAAGTTTATTGGTCTTTCTGTCAAGAAACTACTAGACTATTTTCATTTTCATGTTTGGGTTACTCACAGTCCTTTCTGGTTCCCAGATGGGTGTGTCGTGGTGTGTAGAGAGAAATTGCAGCTGTAACCACAGAATAAGAAAAGCATAGTGAAGCTTTCATCCAGAAACATGAGTAAGCATACATCAGGTCCAATCCTTCTTATGATTATCCATAAAAACAGTTCCAAAATTACTTTGGGCTGCCTATTTAAACTGAAAGATCATCTAATGTAATATCTGGAACCTTAAGGTTTTTTAAATATTTTAGATTAGTTTTAGATGATAATCCCCATCTAGCCCAAATTTTCTTTGACTTCTATCAAACCTCCCTTGTCAGAAAAAAACCTTTTGTTTATGTTTTTTGTAAAGGTTTTACAAATAGGATAGGATGGTATTACACAAAATTATATTGGATACCAAGAAAGGGAAAAGGTCACTTTGATAACACCTGTGTGACTTACTATTTAGTGTGTCTTCCCCAAGAGCTCGTCTGGCAGAGATCAAGAGACAACAGAAATACATAAGTTTAACAAAACAGAGGGAACAGTGTGTGTGTCTGTATACATCTTGTTGGCCAGTGTTGGACACTTACAGGTTGCTGGCTTGGGCTGATTTGACCTGAACTCTCCCCTGGTGGAGAAACAAAAAGTTGTTAACACACAGACAGACACCAGCATTAATTGAGTTAACATCTATTGCTACTTTGTACACATTAAAGTACATTGTTACATTTCTTACCAGAACTGCAGCCCTGGGGTCATCGTGGATAAGAACATCTTCAGCTGACACTCTGCTCCTGTCCTTCTTTGTCAGAGCTACAGAAACACAATAAACAATCACCAACCATAATGTGTTAGGAGAGACACTGAACATTTAAGAAACAGATGCTGCTGTTGGTTTTTGGGCTGCGATGAACTGAAATGATCGCATATATTTAAAAATATCTTTCTCTGCACATATTTTCTTAGCATTATTTGTGTTATTTTTCTGAGCTTACAGAAGTCAGGATGGAGGAAAACCCTGTTTCTGTCTTTCTCTGTGAAGCCAGTGTAGGAGTTGACTTCTCTGAGGTGACCGGGACCTTCAGGCTGAGCCTATGACAGAAAGATAGATGGACAAACACAAAGAGAGATCATCAACACACTGTGTCACTGCAGGCAGACACCAGGCAGAAGTTAGTTTGATAATCACCAACCACACCTTAGCAAGTAAAGTCTGCATCAAGTTGAAGTTTGGTTAATGTTTGTATTACCACCTCTGCTTATCTGTTTCCTGGGGGAAACCATGTGGTTCATTTAGATGTAACACAATATGGCTGTAAGTGACAAATGATGATGAATGCTTAACGGGAGTTGGCACAAGTTACCAATGAGGGACACGTTTTTACATGAACATCAGAAAATCTACATGTTGGACCTCTAAAACAAGTGTGTTGACTGATCATCAATAAGCTACAAAGGGTTTACATAAAGGCAAATATGACAGGAACACACTTTGAAATGCACCTAAAAACATTGGGCTCTTAATATTATTGACATGGATAAAGAAAAAAAGGTCCACTCCATCAGCTCTTCTGAAAAAAAATGTATATGTGCATGTGTTACCAAACAAACAAATTATGACTCATTTATGACTCATACATTTATGCATAAATACACACACCTGCGATCTGGTCTGTGTGACTGGGCTTTGCTGTTTGCTGGAGGGCTCTTTGGGTGTGGAGTGATGGAGGTCCAAACTGTCTTTATGTCCTGAAACCAAGAAAATACTGTCAGCCTCCATAAGGCCCACTGAAACTGCCCTGCCAGTCTGTAACATTAGCAAAATACATAAAACATGTTTCTTTTTCAAATGAGCAAAGTGGCGGTTGGGCAAGGCCAGCCCCCCCTCTACTCCTCAAAAGCCACAGACTCAGAAATGGCACATACAAATGAAACCTCATTGTGGGACTGGCTCTAGTGGCTGTAATT
>NC_045733.1:23894169-23895017 GCF_008692095.1 Etheostoma spectabile | reverse complement strand
GCTGAATTTTGGGAAAGAGACTTCAGATACAGTAATAGGGGACCACCGAGGCCTAAATAAAAGCATCCAAAGAGCACCATGTCATGGGACCTTTAATTAATCGCAGTTAGTGCTGAAAACCTTAACCAATCAACCAACCATTTATATACCAGTCACATTACATGTGAAAACCTCCAAACCACCCAGTAACAGAGAATAAACAAGTCAGACAAGATGTCCGGACAGAACAGAGAAAAGAAAAGAACAGGCACCAGCTAAAGGTCTACTGGGATCCTGATCTGAAGATGGACAGGCCCGAGCACCCGGCAGACACAGTCCTCAACTTAAGTTAAGACAGAAACTCAAACCTCTAATTGTGTTTGGCTCTTGTGCCGTATTCTTCTTGTCAAGTGAGACTTCTGACTGACGTTGACCCTCATACCAGGAGACTGGAGGGGCAGTTGGAGCCGACATATTCCATTCTCTCCTCCTTCCTCTTTGGGGTCTCCTGGGTGCCACAGAAGGGGCATGTGCACAATCTGGCAGGCCACTATTTCCGTGAGTGTCACCCAGTGAGGATTCAGCTTCAGTAGACAGGGGGCCTTCAGTGTTGGTACTTTGTCTACTTAGAGAGCCTGATCTGCCCTCGTCATCGCAGAACGCCTCGTTCACGTACCCCCAGCCCACCTCCCTCCTCTCCGCCCCCTCTGTGTTCTCAGACTTTGCAGTGAAATCAGGCAAGCAGGCAGGCCGAGCAGAGCGCGGAGTCTTAGAGACAATGATAACAGTAGGATACACGCACTCAAAGTTTTCACCCACCTCATCACTACCAGATTTACCCTCAGTCTCGTACTTACCCACAAACGCCC
>NC_045733.1:23892481-23894159 GCF_008692095.1 Etheostoma spectabile | reverse complement strand
CCAGATTTACCCTCAGTCTCGTACTTACCCACAAACGCCCCAAACTCTACAGTGGTGCTGTTTGGCTGGACGGGCTGCTGGTTAAGACGAACTAGTGTGAGATCTGGTTGGCTGGAGCCAGTGGGCTGGGAAGCGATGCAGCTGATGTTGAACTGAGCCCTTGAGGAGGGTACACTGGGCAGGCTCGATGGGGAGTCGGAAAAGCCCGGCTCTTGCGGACGGGTCAGTTTACTCTGGGTGAGAGAACGACCTCGGAGACGCAGCTCTGGGGGGGTAATGGCCACAGCACTTTGGACAAAGGCACTGGAGCCGACACTGCCTGAGGAGCAAGCCTCTGCAGAAAGGGGCCCGAGCCCAAACAACCCCCTCCTTTCTGGACTCAACACTGGGTTAAAGTTTGGGTCCAGCCCTAGTCCTGCTTCAGGGATGTTCCCGACTCTCCGGCTACTCTCCGTCCCAGCCCCTCCCCCTACACCAATCCCAAAAAGAGAATCTGCGATGTTGGCTCCTGCCAGTGGAAAAGATGAGCCAAAGAAGGCCCCCACACTGCGTTTGCCTATCGCAGATGATTTGGAGTGGGGGCCAGTGTCTGTTGCCACAGGACCGATGCTGGGGACCACATTCTTAGAGAGACTGAGCTCCCTGGTAATCTGATTGTGGACTTTGCTGGCCTCAGACGCCCTCTGAGCAGTGAGGGTCTTCAGGGTGTCCACAGTTAGAGCTGAGAGGTCCTGCAGATGGCCGATCTGAGAGTCCAATGTGTGCAAAGAGCGTTTTATAAAGTTGACCTTGTTTCCAACCTCCCTCAGCTGCATACCCATGGTCTCAACCCTGGAAATGACAAACAGTAACTTCAGTTACCCACAGCTCAGCTTGTGTTACCCATTATTGTTAATGTTAAACGTTATGATGTTAATGATATACAATGGAAAGGATTAATTTCTTAATTTTTATTAAATGACCAATGCTCAAGCATGGCATATTCACTGACCTAATGTCAGATTTTTCTCATGTCTAGTCATTTAGGGAAATGTTTAATGTCATAATTACTGTATATTGAGTAGGCTATGTCAATCATTCTATTTAATTTTAATCACTGAATCTTTTTGAGCTTTAGCTTTTTTGACGGCCTTAAAAAGGCAACCTGTGGAGCAGTTTGCTATAAGTGGGTCTGTTTTGTGTCGTTTGCATGAGGATGCACATGCACACACGTTTGTTAGACCACAAGGATACATTTTGGTGAGTAACACTGACTATAAACCTACCTTTTGTTTATATACAAGAAAACTTCACAGAGCACTTTAAAGAAGCCCAGTAACAATCTCACCTTTCTGAGGTAATACGTATACGCTCCTCACTTCCCGAGTGAAACTGATCATCTTTTTCATGAAAGTACGTCTCGACACACTGCTCCTCAAAATCATGAAGCTTCTTTTGGTCTTCCTCTGTGAGAAACAGCTCTGAAATACAGGAAGACAGTGTTACTGTTACTGCATGTTTTTATTAATGAACATGCAGTTTCTGCCAAAGAATGCCAGTAGTGTTGTCGTACTTGGTCCGTAGGTATGCTCCTTCTTCCTCTTTCTACACATACAGAAGAGGGAGTAGATATGGCAGAGGAGGATGAAGGGGGGAGGGAGGACAGGCTTCTCATGGTAGGCCATAATAAAGTGGTAGC
>NC_045733.1:23888036-23892471 GCF_008692095.1 Etheostoma spectabile | reverse complement strand
TCCACACCAGATTAGAAATGGACTTCACTTGCATATACACATTGCTGGAAAACAGAGTACAGAAATTACACAAAGGATATTGATGACATTGTGGACAATGCCAGCAATATAAATAAAGATAAAGATTTAAGACATAACCCAAAGCTAATGAGTACACATATTAGTATGGATTTAGCGCTGATTGGACTTTATCACATGTTGTGCACTTACTTGAAAAATGCGATGAGGAGGTTGACCATTAGTATATACTGTACAAAGAGGTAGACAGCTTGTAGCAGAGGAGTCAGCCAGACTCCTTCCGAACACAGGTCATCTACACTGTTTTGAGTGCTATTGGCACACACTGGGTAGAAGAAAAGCCTTTTAGAATATGCAAACACCTGCAAGTATGCATGCACATACAAATCCCCCAAATATGCTATACAATAAGATATACCAGTCCCTCAAGGATTTCTTGATGTTGCAATCGTGCCAGTTCGCGCAAAGTCAACCAATCACCGTGACTTTGGCGCAACTTGCAATTTTGACCAATCACCACAACTTTTTCGCAAATTTGACCACACGTATTTTATTTTCTTGTTTAACAAGACGTGCGTGATTCAAACATCTCACATTTACCAACAAAAACGTACAGCGGAAGACATTTCAGACCATCCTGCCAACCTGTATACATTTTAACAGCAATGTACACTGTAATTTTTTTAACTGTTATGTCGGTGAAGCGGCTGCTGTTTTAATCCAGTCGGCTCTCTGCAGCGAGCGGGGCAGTGGACTTTCCCCCACGACACAAACACACACGGTGGATGCGGGAAAAACTGGAGATGAGATGAACAGGATGACCTAAATTGAGGACAGCTTCGTCCGTTAGTGTAAGTTGTAATGGGAAAATTACATGTAACCAATGATTTTCATATTAATTATTCATAATAATATCTGCACGCCTTCAGAGTATTTGGTTCCTGTATCTGTCCTCAGTGTGATCTCTTGTAGGAGACAACTGATATGTTATGACTTTGCATTTTCCCCAAGGATAGATGACGTGGAGCCTGACAGAAACAGTTGCCTAGAACGGGTTTATCATTGGAGGTCCAGGTCGAGACCAGACGCATTCCAAGAGACAAGATGTCCTTTTTTAGCTAAGATAGAATGACGGTCAAGACACTTGACACACGAGGGACAGATTCAGAAATACGCAAGAGCTCCAACTGTCTGCCTGAGGTCCACTGATTGTTATGTTGAGATTAACTGGTTTCCAACAAGGTGGTTGGTTTTCCTCTGGGGGCACTGCATATAAAGAAGTGGATTACTGATTGATTTACCAGAATGTGTAATGTCACCTTGTCTACTGTTGCATTGTGAACTGCCATTCTCGTCATTTGTTTGATTTCTCTCAGAAAATAATTAAACTCTTTCACCGAATATCCAAACTTTTAATCCAGTTTCAGCCTGTCTTTATTTTTGTTTCAAACAAGGTCTCTTCTTCATTCACAAATTCCTCCCTCGCTGAACAGAAACTTCCACAACAAAGTGCAATGATAAGTTAAAGTCCAATAAGTTTATCAACTAACAATGTAAAGATCAACAAGCCACTGACAGACATGTTCACATTTGATTCATTCAATAAATTATTATATTTTTAATAAATCAACCAGCCATTTTCATATACCAACATTTGCAGCATCCTGAGCCTTTTTGGTAAGGTCCTAGGAAAACTCAGCCTAAAGTAGTTTTAGTCCCACTTTTAGTTTCCTTTTTAAAGAACTTTACAAAAACCTTTTTCTGTCCCGCGGAACTTCATTGCAAAAAACATAAAAACATTGCAACTTTTATTGCAATTTCTTTACAAAAGATCCTGCAACATCAGTTATTTTGGGCTGCAATAATCTCAAAAAAAGTCAGCAAAATCCTAGAAGGACTGATTCACGCACTCATCACATCCAGGTCTTGTTCATTTGCAGAATCTTTAACTTTCTGTTCCCCTGTGGGTCCAAATCTGACTCTACCACACGTGGGATTTAACTAAGCCAACAGAGGACAGTCCTACAATGAAACTGCATTGAAATATTAACTGTTTTAATATAAAATTATTTTTTAAAACTTTTTCTTTAATGTATTCATTATGATGTTTTAACTATGTTAATAGCTGTTGGCAGTCTGCCAGTCAGGTCGTTAGGCACACCAGGTAGTTGTTGGCAGATCTCCTGAGTGGCCTTTGGTATATAAGTGTGTTAGCAGCTGTTGGCAGAATCATCCATTTACATTAACTGTTATATTAGCTTGATATATTAGCACCTTTTACTTTAAATCCAACAGCTACAATTAGCTTCTTACACTTGATGTGTTGAAAAAGGCACTGCAACTAGGATTTGTTCAGAGAAATAGTCTGAATGTTTGTTAAAAAAAACTTGAGCATTCAATTTTCTTCACCACTTCCAGGTTACACTAAGGGTGGTTATCATGTGATAACTTTCAACTGTATGTGTGAAACCTTGGGATGCCAACTCAGCTTACGGAGCACAGCCAGGTGTTTTGTTCCACCAAAGCATCAAATGCGCAAGACTCAAGTGATAATCATTTAATTGTTTCCTGCTATCCAGACCAATTTTAACTGAGTCAAGGCAGTCAACGCTGTGATGAAGCAAAAAGCCGTGCCCTCTCTAGAGACACCTGCGTTGGATTCTTTGGCGTGTAAACCATGTTTGTGTAAAAGATGCCGAGGGCATTGATTTCGCCACCGTGGGGTTTAATTTCCAGTGCTTGTTTGGAGTGACCATCAGCTCTCATGCCATGGTGAGAAGCTTTAAAAAAAATGCTTTTACCCTTGTAAACTCCCTACCGTCCTCATCCTCCTTACCATCGATTTCATAGGCATACACTTCCCCGTACATCATAAAGTACGGCTGGAAGACCACATCTTTGGCCAGCGTCCAGCTGGGCTCCTCGTGTGGGTACAGAATGGCTTTCCTGGGCACGCCATAGCTCAGCAGAACAATAGCCATTATTACCACAATATAAAACATGTTGGCCACCTGCAAGAAATGTCACACATACTGAATGAAAAGTATGACTATCACTGCTTGAAATAATATTGGATGTATAGTACATCCAAAGAGTTTCTTTAGTGCACAGACCCTACTCTTTGGATAAAAACTAACCACTATTTAATAACTTTTAAAAAATAAAGGAAAAATAGAAAGAAGGCAATGTTCTTTTATGATTTGGTCTGGTGCTGACTGTTTCAAAACAATTATCAATTACTTGGTAAAAAATCCTTTTCTGCATTGAAATACCCACCCAGGGCAGACACAGTAATGTTGAAGGGTTTATGACCACTTAACAGCTATGCAGGTGTAATAATGGAAACTTGATTATGTTCTAATTAAATCTATGTCAATCAATATAGGAAAATATGCTTATTTTCTTTCTGGCTGAGAATGAGAAGATTGATACCACTCTGGCACTCCAACATCTCTACATAAGATGTAAAGCTACGGCTAGCAGCTGCCTTGCTTAGCACACTAATCATACTTCAGGAAGTCAATGTCACAACCAAAAATAGACTTATATGTAACTCCCTAACCAAAATGTAAATATTGCACAATATTTGTGTGCAGATTTAACAAACCAGTTGTGAATTGTTACTTTCTAAAATAAGAGGTTCTGGTAAACTAATTATTTTTAGCTTTGGACAGACCCAGGAAACTTTATCCCCTTTTAGCATTTCCTCTTGATTCCAGATTTTATGCTTAGCTAAGCTAGCTTCATATTTGACGCAAGCATGTAGGTATATTTTAAAAATTGTCACACTTCTTCTCCTTTATTAAAATTAAATCAACCCATTTTTCACATTACCATAATTTCCTCCAATATTATGTTAAAAGTAAACAATCAATTTAAAGGTTATATAACTATAACATGGAGGACAGTTAATGGACAAAACATTGGCAAAACTAATAAAAACTGATGGGGCTGCTCAAGATAATACAGCAGGTTACAATATCTGGTTATGGCATGTATATGATTAATGCTGTTTAAAAATTAATGGTCAAATAGATTAATAAAAAAAAAACTTTTATGTTAATATGAGAAATTTGCAAATGCACAAAAACATAGCCACAACTTTCTCAGTGTGTTCAGATTATGACTTAAAAAGATACAAAACAATTTAAGCCTATCATTTAAAGCTGCCACTGCCTTATGTGCCATAAAAATGATCCCTATTGAAACATTTTAACTGCTTAGTGTATGGCTCATTACAATTTCACTTACATCAGCAAAGTAGTGTTTGTGTAATTAATAGGGTTGGGACAGTTAATGCGTTATTATCGCGTCAACTAATTAATTAATTAACGCCAACAATTATTTGATCGCGTGTTTACGCAGTTTTTATCATTTCTTTATTATTGTAAAAGTTTGTTGCTCACAGGCTTTGTAA
>NC_045733.1:23887862-23888022 GCF_008692095.1 Etheostoma spectabile | reverse complement strand
AATTTTCTTATCACCGGAGTACTTCCAGTCTGAAATATCACCTTGACAGTTGATAGCAGCAAATCATTCAACGAAACACACAGTGGCGCGAGGCTTCGGCAGGCTACATTAGAAGCAGTGTGTGGGTAAGTTTAAATAAACAAAGGCAAGAGAAGCTAAC
>NC_045733.1:23887494-23887852 GCF_008692095.1 Etheostoma spectabile | reverse complement strand
GCGACGTGGATAGCTACAGACTGCAGATCCAGTTGGGTTGTGGAGGACATCGGTCTGAGAATCGCAACAGCGACGGCAGGTATGAGATTCCCTCAACACGCACCATCACAAGAATACACGAGTTGTATGAAAAGGAGAGGACTGCAAAAGCGACCACGCTACAACATGTACGCGCTGCTGCTCTTACTGGGGACTACTGGACTCACTGGGGACTACTGGACTCACTGGGTAACCAGAATTATCTCGGAGTTACAGTGCATTATACTGATGAAAAGTGGACGCTGCATTCACTCTGCTCTGAGTGGAATGAAAACAGAGAAGAGATATTATGCTGAGACATGCGCGGGACACTTTATTG
>NC_045733.1:23887336-23887484 GCF_008692095.1 Etheostoma spectabile | reverse complement strand
GCAGTGGAATGTGTCAAATAAAGTCACCGCAGTTGGCACAGATAGTAAGAATAGATACGAAATAGAATCGCTGCTGCGAGCCTTCTGCCTTATGATCATGTCCCCTGCTTTGCGCACGGTCTCCAGCGTTCTGTCACAGTGTCTCTGC
>NC_045733.1:23887205-23887326 GCF_008692095.1 Etheostoma spectabile | reverse complement strand
GTTGGACAGTGTCCCTCAGTGTCTCTGCTTAACAGCGCGTTTGACAGTGTCCTGCGAAGTGCAGAAATGTTGTGGGGCTCTAAACCCAGTCCAACAAGTGCTGCAGAGTTAGAGCAACAAC
>NC_045733.1:23886328-23887195 GCF_008692095.1 Etheostoma spectabile | reverse complement strand
GGACATAAGAAGGAGTCGCTTATGCAAGACGTTCCGTTCCAACCAGATGGAATTCAACTCTGGACATGATAAATACATTGTTTAAGTTGACATGTACACTAAATATTTTATTTAACTGCTACTTATAAACAAAAGCTGTAAGTTTTTGCAGACAAATGTTACGGCACTTTTGTTCATATGGCGAACATTTAAAAAAGAATTGCACTATATACACTACAATAAATCGCGATTAATGGGGGAATGATGCAATTAATTGCGATTAAAAATTGTTATCGCTGCCCAGCTAGTAAATAATAAATATATTTCTGTTGCATTGTATCTCTGAGAAAGATAAAACTTTTACACTGTGTACAAAACATTCATATCTGCATGTGGTGGTGTACTGTTCACTTTCACAATAACTCACCATTTTAGCAATCATCATGACATATGGTCCAGCTTGCTGGTTGACAGCCAGGATATCCAGGAGGCGCACATACCAGAAGATGATATTAAGACAATACACCGTCCTCCCGGGGACAAAGGCCTCACCTCCAACCAATCTCAGGCCAAAGCCGATAAAGAAGGTCACAATGGCCAGAAAGTCAGACACATTGAAATAGTCACTGAACCACACTTTTATCTTCTGGCTTATTTTGCCTGCTTCAGACATAAACATCTGGAAAATAAATTGAAATAATGCTGTGGAGATTAGTTTGTTGTATTTGGTGAAGTTTAAAGGACTACAAAATACTAGTATATTTATTACCTTGATTATTTAAACACGTTATGGCGCCTTGCACATACCTCTCGAATTTTTTCAATGGCAGAGGTGAATATGTAGAGGATGACCACCCACTCTTGAGGAGAAGGCCATTCAGGCATTTT
>NC_045733.1:23867073-23886318 GCF_008692095.1 Etheostoma spectabile | reverse complement strand
ACATACGAGTATGTCATCAAGAAGCCCAGGTAGAAGAGCTGACCATAAGAAATACACAAGACCTATAAACAACTCCAAAAACATAAAATACATTTCAAAATATAAAGGATACATTCTTTTTTTGTTTTGTATGTGTTATACATGTGGGAAATGTAGACAAACTGTCTATAAGATATGCTGAATGTAGATGATGACTGGCCTGGGTTGACAAAGAGCCTCTAAATTCAGAAAGTTCCCAAGAGGGGCTTCCTCTCTCTGAAATATTTTGAGACAAGGTCAGATGAGGCCCTCTAATGGGGTTAAACCTCATCATGGCACTTTGAGTTAGGAGTAAATAGTCTGCCATTTTGACAGAGGCCTCTGAGCTCAGCTGGCGGTTAGCTGTGTGAAAGAAGAGGAAATTCATCTTCTCCATCTCACAGTTCCCAACAAAGTCTGCATTCAGAAGGGAGGGGATAAGCAGTTCAGGGGATATATATATTTATAAACAAAATTGAAAAATTAAAAAATACATGCAGAAATTCATTCTTTTACTCATAGATTTATCCTCCCTCCACAAAGCCAACCAGAAGCAGTGGTGGTGCAATGTAATAGAAATGGTCCATCATTTGCCTCATTAATAAATGTAAATGTGCTGTATTTATATAGCGCTTTTCCAGTCTTAACAACTGCTCAAAGTGCTTTTACATCTACAGGAAACATTCACCATTCACACACATTCGATGCGCAGCACCAGGGGCAACTCGGGGCTCAGTGTCTTGCCCAAGGACACTTCGACAATGACTGCAGGGGCGGGGATCGAACCACCAACCTTCCGATTGGCAGGCAACTGCTCTACCACTGAGCCACAGCCCAGATTGCAGACTGAGTTGTGGCTTTCATTTTGTAGAAAAAAGGGCCAAAATGGTGTTCCAACAAGCCAGGAATTACTTTGCTTAGCCACTCTAAGAAATAGATTAACTGACTTCTGAAAATTGGCCTCTATTAGATTCTCCTGGAACCATTACCTTATCGTGGTGGAGAGGTTTGTGTGTCCCTATGAACCTGTGTTGTTTGGAGCTTTGTTCTCCTGGGAAGGTCTCCCATGGCAAAGTGGTCTCAGGTGAGGGGCCAGACAAAGAATGGTTCACAAAACCCTATGACCAAACAAGAAAGAGATGGCGTGACCCTGTCTGGAGGAAGCCCGGGGCCCCCATCTGGAGCCAGGCCCAGATAGAGGGCTCGTCAGCGAGCGCCTGGTGGCTGGGTTTGCCACAGAGCCTGGCCTGGCACAGCCTTAAAAAAGCTACATGGCACCTCTCTCTCCATCCCATGGGCCCACCACCTTTGGGAGAAACCGCTGGGGTTGGGTGCGCTGCCACAAGGGTGGCAGTGAATGTCACTTCTCTGTGGGGGAAGGAGCCAGAATTTGTGTGGGAGGTGGAGCGCTACCAGTTGGATCTGGTGGGGCTTACTTCTATGCACAGTCTTGGTTCTGGAACCATACTCCAGGATAGGGGTTGGACTCTTTTCTCCAGAGTTGTCCAGGGTGTGAGGCGCCGGGCAGGTTTGGGGATTCTCACAAGCCTCCTGCTAAGCGCCGCTATGTTGGAGTATACCCTGATGGTCGAGAGGGTCGCATCCCTACACTTGCGGGTGGTGGTGGGGGAAAACTGTTTGTGCATTACACCAAATAATAGTTTGGAATATTCAGCCTTCTTGGAGATGTTGAATGGAGTCATGTATGGGGCTCCAGTGGTGGATTCCATTGTTCTTCTGGGGGACTTCAACGCACACGTGGGCAATGATGGAGATACATGGAGAGGCGTGATTGGGAGGAACGGCCTCCCTGATCTAAACCAGAGTGGTTGGCTGTTGTTGGACTTCTGTGCTAGTCATGGATTGTCTATAACAAACACCATGTTCAAACTTAGGGATGCTCATAAGTGTATTTGGTACCAGAGCACCATAGGCCGAGAGTCAGTGATCAATTTTTTAACTATTTCATCTGATCTGAGGCCGTATGTTTTGGACACTCGGGTGAAGAGAGGGGCGGAGCTGTCAACTGATCACCATCTAGTGGTGAATTAGGTCAGGGGGGAAGACTCTGGACAGACCTGGTAAGCCCAAACTGGTTGTGCGGGTAAATTGGGAACGTCTGGAGGAGGCCCCTGTCCGACAGACTTTTAACTCACACCACTGCCGATACTTTTCTTGCATCCCTGTGGAGGCCGGGGGCTTGAATGGACTGAGTGGACAATGTCCAAAGTTTCCATTGCTGAAGCTGCGGTGGGGAGCTGTGGTGTTAGTGTCTTAGCTGCCTCAAGGAGCGGTAACCCACAAACACCCAGGTGGACACCGATGGTCAGGGAATCCGTCCAACTGAAGATATGTTATCCCGGAAGGCTCCAGAGGCAGTTGCATGGTACCAAAGGGCTCGAAGGGCTGCAGCCTCTGCCATGAAAGAGGCAAGCAGCAGCTATGGGAGAAGTATGGAGAAGACATGGAGACGGACTTTGCGTCGGCACCAACGTGCTTCTGGAAAAACGTTCGTTACCTCAGGAGGGGGAAGCGGGGCACCATCCAGTCTGTGTGCAGTGAGGATGGGATGCTGTTGACCTCAACTGAGGCAGTTATAGGGTGGTTGAAGGTGCACTTTGAGGAACTCCTAAATCTAGCTAATCCACCCTCTATGGTAGAGGCCGAGCTGGAGGATGATGGGGGATTGTCGTCAATTTCCCTGGTGGAAGTCACTGAGATAGTTAAACAAATCCACAGTGGCAAAACCCCAGGGATTGATGAGATCCGTCCAGAAATGCTGAAAGCTCTGTGCCTAAAGAGTGGCAGACCAGGGTCGTGGTTCCCCTCTTAAAAAAGGGGGACCAGAGGGTGTGTGTCAATTATAGGGGTATCACACTTCTCAGCCTCCCTGGTAAAGTCTACTCCAAGGTACTGGAAAGGAGGGTTCATGACTCTCGCAAGGATGCTGGAGGGAGCCTGGGAGTAGGCCCATCCTATCTACATGTGTTTTGTGGTTCTGGAGAAGGCGTATGACCGGGTCCCCCGGGAGACACTGTGGGAAGGGCTGCGGGAGTATGGGGTGAGGGCGTCCTCTCTCAGGGTCATCCAATCTCTGTATGACCAAAGCGAGAGCTGTGTCCGGGTTCTTGGCAGTAAGTCAGACTTGTTTCAGGTGAGCGTTGGTCTTCCGCCAGGGCTGCGCTTTGTCCCCAATCCTGTTTGTAATATTTATGGACAGGATATCAAGGCGTTGTTGGGGTAGGGAGCAGTTTGGTGGGCTGGGGATCCCATCGCTGCTTTTTGCGGATGATGTGGTCCTGATGGCATCTTCTTCAGGTAGGGAATGATTCCTTACCCCAAGTAAAGGAGTTTAAATACCTTGGGGTCTTGTTCGCGAGTGATGGGACAATAGAGCTGGAGATTAGTTGGAGAATCGGCAAATCGGGGTCTTAACTAAATGCATGTTGTGGATTGTACAATGCTGTTTGATGGGTCTTTCTTGCAGGCGGTGCTTAGGTCACATCTGTCCATCCATTCTATGCTAAAATACTGTACATAAGGCTGTGTTTCCATACTCAGTGTTTCAACACTTTCTGTTTGGTTGCCAGATAAGAGGTTATACCATGCCCCCTTTCCTATTTGTGGTATTCAGGGTATTCACCAGAGCCAAGGTATGCAGGGTTTTTGTGTGGTGAAGAGGGACCTTAAGTATCAAGCAAAGCTCTTAGTTTCTTGTTGATCTTTATTCTGAACATCACCAATGACCACATCTGTAACAGTCCCTTTGGATTAAACTGTGTTAGGTACTAAAGAGCAAATAAAGAAAGTAACTAAACTATGCAATAAAGTTCCCATTTCCATGTTCCTATTTGCATTTCCACCTCAATCTGTGTTAAGATACTCCTTGGTAGCAACATCCTTTCCTGTTACTTAGAATACTACCCAGAAAAACAACCATTAAAAAAAAATGTTTGGATGGATGTGTATGTGTGTCCATACCGTGTTGGACCAGAACTTGACAATGGGAGCATGGTAGAAAGCATAAATTTTCTTGGTTAAGGGAAGCTTCCTGGCAGGAATATGTGTCTCCATGTCATTCTTTGCCTCCACATGGTCGTGGGATCTGGCCTCCTGGAACACCTTCTGTAGAGAGTTAACAAGGCCCAAATTAGACAACAGCAAGTGCAATGTGGGGAGAAGAGAGAGAAAGCAAAGGAGAGAATGTGAATGAGTGAAAGAAGGTAAGCAAGTAAATGACTTACTAGTAAAAGAATCACATTAGTATCAAAAATCATTTTATGTGAAAAGTTGTCTTGTTACTCTTCTTATTACACAACAGACATACAACCTGTTCACAGCTCATTTAACATTTTAAAACCACCTAAACATTTTAATATTTTTCATTTAAAATTATAATGCATTTGTAAATTTCAAATCATTTTTACTGATTTGTTTCATTGTAGCGCTGCTTTTACTCTAGGGAGATACCTTTTATTAGAGCTTCAAATTAAAAGTATAAAAATAAAAAAACAGAAGGACTGAGTAAATCAAACCATTTGGATGTCTTCAGCTATGTTCTGGGAGTTGTGTTCGCTGTCCTCCATGGTCATCTGGTGGTCGTCCTGACTCTGAGGGATATGAGCCATCTCAGCCTTAGATTTGTACTCCAACAGTAGGATGGCAGGAGGTACCAACATACTCAGAATCACCTAGAGACAAATACAGACTAATGTGGGTGGATGCTTCCATATTTTTCAAGAAAGTCAAGAACTACACACAATATTCTATCAAGTGTTTTGTTGCCGAGTGCACATCTAACCTGTTTTGTGGCTGTTCAATCATTCAAATATGTTCTGTCTTAATAGCCCCAGTGAAAAGCAACCCCCACAAAAAAATAACAATATGTTTGTTTAATGGGAGTATCCAAATCCAAATAAAAAAACTTAAATGAAAACACAACAAAATTAAGGAAAGACATTTTTTCAGTAGCATAACGCTCGGTTATGTTGCAACCTTGGTTCTCTGAGTGAAGAGACTATCTCTCCATCGTTACAAATTCCATATGTACAGGGATGATCCCCCTGAGGTCAGATACGTGGATACGCGTGGTGGATACACAAAGGCTTGCCCAGCTATGCCCTTAAGCACCTGTGCTGGCGTGGAATCACTGATAGTTTGATAGATCAAAACCGTCTTTGAGCGGCCTACAGCTGGCGAGATAGTCTCTTAACTCAGAGAACCAAGGTTACAACAGAACAGAGCTATTGTATTGTATTTGATTTGATTTATTGGGATCTCCATTAGCTGGGCCATAGGCAAAAAAAACAAAAACATCCTAAATAATAAGACATACAACATTCAGCACAGCACATAACACAAGACAACACAGGCCGTACTTTAACTTATTCACAGAATGTAGAGATGATATTGTGATATTGATTACTGATAATATGACCAAGCAAATACACACATAACACCCTCAATGACTCTAACAGCATTCCTTAAGTATCAACCAATACAGAATATTGCTCAGCCTGTAAATGTTCTTTAAGTATTACTTTGAATTAAGATTTTATATGCTCTTGAATGACATGACCAGGCATTGCATTCCAGTTAATCATTGCTCTGTATACTACTTCGTTTTAATTAAGTTTAATGGAGAAAATTGGAACATCTCCTTATAACTGAAAGACCTCTACCCATTTTTTTCACCACTCCATCAATGTGTTGAGACCAGGATAATTTACTGTATTGAGACTATCTCTCTACTGTTACATATTCCATATGTACGGGGAACTCTTTAAGACACCCTGTGAGGAAACAGTGGGGCCCAAGCTCAGATAGTTTAACAAGTAACAAATTACAAAGAATGAACTCTTCTAAAATAACTCTATGAACCATCACCCAGGTCAAGACACTGCAAGATGCAAAGACGAGACCTGAGAGGCAGAGGGGCTGCTGGGAGTAGGTTGCAAGATGCAAGACTGATCCAAGGAACACATAGAAGCCGCACTATTTCTTTGTTCAAGGCCGACACCTAAACAAAAAGGCCACTCTGGTCAGCCTGCAAAGCACTCAGCTGACCAAGGAGACAACAAACCGGTGAAATCAACACATAGCCACCAAGGTTATCCATCAACGTGACACCCCCAGCACTTGTTCACAAAGAAGGAGCTGGCTGCCACATTCAAAAAATGAATGTTGCGGCTGCTGTATATGTAGCAGCGTGGGAGGCCATCAGAAGGCCCACGAGGGAGCAAAGCCAAAGGTTGAGTGAACCAGTACCCCAGATGGGAGAGGAACACCTAAAAATGTATATGCCTGTGCATTAGCGTCCACAACCAAGTGGGACAGCCATGGCTTTGACCAAGGGCCGCCCAGATGACAGGAAGCAGAATGAACCACTGGTCAGTCTTCCCGAGGACCCATGTGCGCTTCACATATTCCGCCAGGGCCCTGATTGCGTGTAACATGGACTGGGGCAACTCTACCATCCGAGTCTTTCAGGAGAGGAGAGTGACTATACACGAGGAGGATGGGTCAGATGGAACCCAGATGGAACCTATCTCAGGAATGCTGGAGCGGGGCAAAGGATTAACTGGCCCCATCCTGCAAGAATTTGCAGCCTTCAAGCAGGTCATGGAGCTTGCCTACTCTTCAGGCAAAGGTACGCCAGAGTAACCAAGCGTCAAGGGAGAGGCACTTCAGTCCAGGAAGGATGCTGAAGTGTTCCAATGACCACGTTCTTTTCCGCTTGTACTATACAGCAGCTGCAACAAAACTCCCAGACAGTCAAAACTGACAAAGTGCTGTGAAGATAGGTCTGGCAATGCAAGACTAATCCCCATAACCCCCTCCCATTAAGGGCAATATTTACTGTAGGCTTCATTTTGGCAGCTTGATCCACGCGCCACCTCTTTTCCCATTTTAAGTTTAGCAGATATCAGACAATTCCAAGAACTGCCCACTTTGAGCTTTATTTTGGCTCTTCAAAAAACCTATTGGTGACTCCACGAAGATTACATCTATATTTTAAAAAGTCTATGGGTTTTACCAAAAAATCAGGAATGGCTTGCACCAGCAGGTCACCTGAGATAAACAAGATAATTGATAAACAGTTTATTCATTGTATCACAATTAATAATTCAAACCAAATAGCATCACACCTCAACAAAGTACTTGAATTGAGATTGGGATTAGATATAAAAGAATACCTTGGTTCAAGCCACAGGAGCACAGCATATGTTGACAAAAATTAAACCAATGAAGTATGGTTTAATATTTGTATTGAGCTGTACATAGACTAATAATTCAGTCATACCGCAGCAGCCACTGAAAACAAAGCACAGAAGCCAGCACTTATATTTTTGTTTGTTGCCAAAAATAAAAATCTAGATGGAGCATGAACCTTGTACCAGGAGTTCTTGCGCATGTTCAGCCTTCCCATCCACATGTCTGACAGCAGCAACTGGGTGCAGGTATGAGCAACAAAGGGCCGTAGGTGGGAGGAGACGGCCAACTTCAAACATGTGGAGTTGCTCCAGTTCTTCAGCTCATTGGTGAGCAGCTTCATGGCCATGGTCTCATCCTGCCTGAACGACTCCTCCAGCAGGTCCACTGCTAACGTCCCAAACTCACTGAAAAACAATAACAATTTGTTTTGTCCACACGTTCCCTTTTACAGATACATTTTATTTCTACAAGACATGACTCAAAGCTACAGAAAACCTTACATTGAGTACTCCTTGAGCTTCTCTGAGGTGTTGTCCACCACGTCACTCTTCTTGGCCTCGTAGCCCATGGATCGGCAAAGCTTACAGGCCACCAGTGCCTTTGCCATGTTCTCCTCGCCATGCTGCCAGAAGAAGAGTGACATTTTCTGCCTCTTCATCAGCACGGCCCACACCAACAACTCATTAAAAGGGTAGGGAAACCGCCTTGTCTCTGGGTCATCTATGTCCACAATCTCTTCTTTGCTTCTCTTTTTGTTCTGCTCGATGGAAGACTCAAGCTAGGAGGAGAAGGAAGGAGCATTGAAAGGGGTAGAGGCAAACAGACTTCATTTAACCATTGCTCCCTAGATGCAGAGAGAAATCTTTATCTTGAGACCTTTTTATTTTTAGGAATGTGGGATACTCCCGTTTAAAAGAAGCTGTGGTCCGTTTCTTAAATTATTTACCTTAGGTTTGTATGGCTGTGCAGTTTTGATGAAGTGGTTGTGCCTCGTTTTCTCCTGCTTGTCAGCCTGCATGTTAAAAGACTCGTGACTTTTCCTCAAATGAGAACCAGGACCTGCTGCATGGCGCCCCGACCTCTGTGCAGTGTATGAAAACATTTTCAGATTAGTTGTATTTCTTTCACTGACTTTTGTTCGTAATATATTCAATAACTGTTTCAGGCCTAACATTAATAGCATAATGCATTAAGTGTTACTGTAGGTAGTTTTTTGTACTAGATCCACACAACATGCCAGGTTTTAACATCAGTGTATCGTACCACTTTAAATAATGTTAAAACGCTGACAAAAGTTTCAAATATCAACACTATAAAAGACCATTAGGACATTGCCATAAAGATACTCCAGGATTTTTGCAACAGTTCAAACTCACTCTATTGTTGCCGTGGAGAATTTTGTAAATATTTCGGAAGCGTTTCTTGGTGTAGCTGCACCTGTAAGTCCCGCCCATCAGGTACTCAATAACCAGGCCCACATCAATCAAAGTGATCTTATAGCTTGGGGGCAGATGACTCTGCGAGAAGGCACAGAAACAAAGTGGTGAACTAGATTGAACAGATTCTTGTGAATGTCAACTGATAAAAACATGGCTAAAGATTACCTGTTTAACATCTCTAACCAGGTGGAGAAGAGTTGGGTTGTTGGGAGGTTGTTTCTAAAATTGAATATACAAAAAGATTTACAACTCAAAAACACACATACTGTATTCTTTACAGCCCGCCCATCTCTGTTTTTCAGGTGCAGGTGCATGTTTCAGAATGTTACCGTGTTGTAGAGCTCCTCTAGCCGACTGATTGTCAGGAAACGGTGCATGTTCACACCGTTTTCTATGAGCAACTTGACGAAATCCACCCTGTCCATCACGAGTGCATCCAGCATTGCTTGCTCCAAGGAGCTCACCTATACATACAAAGATAAGCATGTTGTTTTAAACCATATTTCAACAGTAAATGATTATTTATAAAACTAACACAATAGAGGAGAATGCCAAAAATATGTCCACATTACTTGGGTAGAGCGGTATTAGTAGGATAACATTAGAGCTGAGACCACTCTTCATCTTCCTTCTTGTAGCAATTGGTTAGGGTGTCCCTGTTGTGGCCCTGATCTTTGAGAGTGGCCCCAATGTGATCCTGACCATGCTAGACTACCTACAGGAGAGCTGTGAAGATTCATGAACTACATTGATATGCATGTTATCTGTTTGTTTTCTGTTATGTTATGTTAAGAAACATAAATAAATATCATATATCCTCGTTTTCACGCAAAAGCCAGGATTCACCCAAGTTTAACAATATACAATCTGCCTAATTCAAGTTCCATAGCTCCTCAGACGGCAGATTGTGGTTAGCAAAGATTCTGGGGTCATTTTGGCCAACTCCAAAGTTTTGGAGGTAATGCTCAGCTAAGCAAACATCTGTCAAAGATGTGTCACAGGTACACTCAAGCATGCATACGTACCAGAAGCTGCTGTCCGTACACAAACACATGATTCTTGGCAATGTCTACCCGGTTCCAGGCCAGTGTCAGGACCAACTGATCAAAGGCAGATGCATTTGTACCTGAAATACACAGAAACAGCCATGTGTAAACATATACACAGATATTTATTCACATACACATAAAGCCTTATTTACAGTGTGTTTCCTATTTGCCAGCTAGCAGGATTAGTAGTGCAGGGCAAGGGCAGATATACAGTCACTTAAACAATATTGCCGCAACGCAGCAGATTAGACTACAAAGGAAATCACTGTTCAGTCCACTGTTTTCTTACAAACTAATCTGGTTAACAAGTGGTTAATCTGAATCAAATCGTCATAATCACTGTACGCAGAATTGTTTGTGTGAAGGTCAAATAAGAATCCATTGGAAATTTCCACGGACCAAAATTACAAAAATGAATTCCAAATAACTTGAGCTCTCAGGTAGTCTGCTTAAAAATGCACAAAATCACTCTTCTTGCAGAAAATCTTGATAAGTATGAAGTCACTTCAATTACTGAAACTATAAAGATGAAAAGTTAGTAATTTCTGTATGTTTTTTTGATGCTAGTGTTTTTACTCTGCGTCTTCTGAGTAGCCGTGTGTTCTCAGTGAGGATTGTTCGTAGCGTTTCGCTGCACCGAGCCTGTTTTGAGACGTGCAAAGAGTTGCGTTGTTTGGAATGAGTTGTGCAGGTGACGTGAGCTGTTTGACTCAGGTGACTGTTGTAATGCAGACTGTAGTTGCGAGTTTTGCACACAGGCTTTCGTTGTGACCACTGCCGTTTTAGCAATAAAAAAAAAAAGTAACATCCAAACTTCTAAGTAAATTTAATGAAAGTAGAAGAGAGAAATATCTTTAAGCAACACTCAATATTCTTCTACTTCTCTGTCCTTTTGAGGAGTTGCTTTTTTACCAGGATTACTGTCACTGTTTGTTTTTTGAGTGTTTGAACAACTTTCTCCAGACTATCAATTATCTGCAATCACTCAAAAATTCCTTGCTTTTGTCTTTTGCCTACACCCACATTCAGTGTAAAACACCTCTTTCCAGTGAATTATTTCTTTTTATACTTAGAATAGAAGAGTGCTTGTGTTTACACAACAGCGAGTCAGTGTTAACTAGGTATTTGTCTTCTTTTTATTCCAACCGCAGTTATATTGAATAAATAAAAAGACACAGATTTTCTACAACATAATGAAAACAAAGTAAGTTGCTCAAGGCAAGGAAGCTTTATTTGTATATCACATTTCAGCAACAGGTCAATTCAAAGTGTTTTATTTTAATTATTAAAGTTGAAAACAATAAAAAAAAAAGATAAAATACTTGATTATAGGACGCTAGTGTGAGACAATGTGTAAGCCGTTGCTCTATACACGTAATCCACCCGCAATCCTTGCTGTTCCCAGAACAGCCAATCCAACTGGACTTTTTAATTCTCATTATATACTTGGATAGATTGTCATACAGTTCCAATTTTCAACAATCTATCTTCAGTAACAATTAAACACATAAAAAACGAAACAATATGAGACTACAAGTTACCGTGCAATATAAAAAGTGAACAATCATTTGAAGAAAGGAAACATCAAAAAGAAAGGTCTTCAGCCATGATTTAAAAGAACTGAGATTTGCAGTGGACCTGCAGTTTTCTGGGAGTTTGTTCCAGATAGGTGATGCATAAAAACTAATCGCTGCTTCTCCCTATTTAGTTTTGACTCCGGGAACAAAAAGCAGACGTGTCCCAAATGACCTGAGAGGTCTGGGTGGTTTTTGGGCCACAAAACGTTCAGTGCTTTATAAACCAACAGAAGTATTTGGAAATCAATTCTTTGAGGGACTGGAAGCCAGTGAACTGGAGTGATGTGATCTACTCTCTTGGTCTTAGTGAGGACCCAAGCAGCAGCGTTCTGAATCAACTGCAGCTGTCCGATTGATTTTTTAGGGAGACATGTAAAGACAGTTACAGTAGTGGAGTCTAGTGAAGATAAAAGCATGGGTCAGTTTTTCCATATACGACTGAGAAGAAATGCACCAATTACAATTTTTTAGGCTGATACCTGTTTTTCATTGAGTTTGACCTGCCAATACTGATTTTAACTTTACAGCACACCCAATTATTTATTTTCTATCTTTATTTTAGTAGGACATTTTACATTTTGCAACATCAAACATTTTTTTAACAGATAATCAATTGCTAGAACTTTATAGAACTTTATAAATTACTCCTCGTATGGGAAATTCACACACATCTAAAGTGGCAATTGTTGAACGCCTTTGCTCACATTAGTATTTTATGTGCATTATTTACATGCTGTAGTTTCACTGCATTAACATACTGTAATTAATAGTGGGTTTATTGTTATTATTTGTTAGCCTATACATAATTTCTATGAATTGTGTATGGTAGCCTTTACAATGTTTTTATTTACAGCATTTGACTGTCATAAAATCAACATATCTCGGACTGACCGGCCGGTCGCCAGTCATACCAATTCCAGTGCATCTCTACTGCTGAAACATACAGTAATTCCTTTAACCCTTGAGAAATTCTTAAGCTGATAATATGCTGACTTTGTAATTGTCTTAACGTGGCTGTTGAAATTCAGGTCTGAGTCCATGACTACACCAAGATTTTTTGGCTTTGTCTGTTGTTTTAAACATTGTTGATTGAAGCTAAGCACTCACTTTTAATTGTTCCTCTTTTGCTCCAAGCTCCAACTTTTTTCATAATTTTATTTAGGAACACATCTTTCACATCCAGTTGTTAATTTGTTCAATGCACGTACTCAGTTGTTGTGTTGGACTTTAGTCCCCTGGCAATAAAGGTAATGTACATCTGTGTGTCGTCCGCATAACTATGGTAACTTATTTTGTTTTTTTCCATAATCTGAGCCAGTGGAAGCATGTAGATATTAAACAGAAGATGCCCCAGAATGGAGCCTTGGGGAACTCTGCACGTCATATTTGTATGCATAGGTGCATAATTACTTTGGGTGTGCAAAAAAATTGATTCACATTAATGAATTGATTTAAGCTCTACCAATCGATTCATATATATATTTAAATACATATATTTTTACGTTTTGTTTTGTTTTGAAAATTGGCTACTATCTCTGTTCAAGTGGATGTCATTAAACATGCTCAGGTGGATGTACGACTTTTTCTCTTTTTCTAACAAACTGCTAAAAAGAAGAGGAAAAAGACATATAGCTTGGTGACTGAAAGTGTTGAAATGAGGAGGCCCTGTGAATGTGGGCAACATGATCTCCTCAGGAACACAAAGAGGGGCACACAGGGGGAATGCTGTTCTCAAAGCATATCTATATCAGAATGAAAACATGACAAAGTCTTGAAATCTTTATTTCTCAATGCCAACAACCTCAGCATTTGAATAGACTAAGTCAACTTTATATGCCTTTTATGACTCAGTCCTTTTATTAAAGAAATTGGGGAGAAAAAAAAGATTTAGAGAGGAATCATCCACTAACCTTGGAGTAAAGCCCTCAGAATGGCTACGTCAATGTCCTGGTGCTCCTCGGAGCTGATGTGAAACACAGTGATCTGTTTTCCAAGAAACAAGATAGCACTTATCAACATGTTCCCACAGACATTATCCAGATGTTTCAAGAGTTTGGGATATATTTTACTCTATAAAAAATAAAAAATAAAAACTAACTAACTGTGGGACCATCACAGTTGTCTCTGTGGCAGTGCTTCAATGGGTTCATTTAGTTAAGCTGTTGTACTTTCTATGGCTTTTTCATTAGCTTTTGCATTTGGTTTTCAGGAATTTTATTAAATGAATCTGATCTTTGCAAGTTTATTTTACTGCAGCACTAATTGAAATGGGAATAAATAAGAAATTAACATGAATGACAAGAAGTGTATGAAAGTGATTAAAACATGCATGAATGTACCAATTCTTTGCTCTTCATGCACTCCATCAGAGTCTGAAAGAGATGGATGGCATCACTGTGGCTGAAGTTAAAGGTTTTCTTGATGGTTGCGATGATGTCAGTCTCCACTCCATCAGGAAGACTACTGTAGAACAATTACAGTATTACATGGTTACGGTCACACTGCTCAAATTTACACAGTTGTAAAACACTAAAAATATAGGTGTATTCATTTAATTATTTTTGTTACTTTTAATATTCCATTACTTTTTTCCTGTTAACTAACCTTCAAAGGAATGGATAAACCTTAATCGTATCTGCTTTGGATCTGTGCGTGTTTCCGGTGACAGGCTATAATGAAGCCCTAACTTTTTGCTTAAACATAGCAGTGATTGGTTGGGTCATTTTTTGCATGTCAACTAACAAAAAGATAAATCTTAAATAGAAGCAGCAAAGAAATATATAACTACACTGGATCACTATTTGGATCACTGACCAAGATAACCAAACTATTAATCAAAGTTTTACTTACCAGATTGCTTTCATGGATACATCTAACATTGAAGAAGCAAATTGTGGTTGTGTGCATTTTGCAGCGTATGTTTGAGCCTTCAGCTGATAACTTTTAACTACACTCACAAGTTCAACTTGTTTCAACTCTTTAATAACAGACTATTACGGATTTCAAACTTGACAGGTGTCTTGCTACGGGCACGAGTGAGTGCAGTGCAAAGTTTGTGGCACTCTCTCTCTCTGTGCGCACACCCACAGTTCGGCTCTGGTAGTTGATGATTGCAGATAGGTGCTGATTAGTTCCCATAACGGGCCAGTTGGGTAGCGCAATGCCATGAGCCCATGAGTCTATGTCTGATTACTCCACGTTGCCATTGTGATATTTTGTAATTAGCCTACTTTCTGAATTCCCCCGTTCTGTCAGGTAAATATAGTAGTACAATGTCTTCCTCTGATGTAGAAGTGGCCTACACTGTAAGTCATTAGTAGGCTGTACTGTGGAGTTGCATATTAAGTGGTTTGGGATCCTGTTGTAAGTAATTTTGGGGTATTTGGTTTTAAAGAATTCTACAAGCAGTTATTGCTTGTACAGGCCAAGCAATTGGCCAGTTCCAAACAGGCACATTTTCAACGTGCACTACACTAGTATAACGCAATAAAAGAAAGGGAAAAACCAAAAAGCATAATATATGCAGTTTAATTCTCTGTTTGGAACCTACTGTTTCTCCTTTCAGTTTTTCCTTTCCTATCTGTTGTTCATAATTTAATTTGTCATTACACAAATAAAAAAATCAAGACTAAAACAGTATGTTTTTTTGTTTGTGTGTGGGTGTGTGTGTGTGTGTGTGTCCTACCCTCCCTCTTCAGTCTGCTTGTGGACATAGGCCAGTATGTCAGCAGCACGGCCGGTCCCCTCACACACCACCACTGGGACAGGAGGGCTCTTCTGAAGGTAGTCTAGCACAGTCAGGATCACATTGGGACCCCCTTGAATTATCAGGGCCACAACAGGAACACCCTGACCAATTCCTACAAGAAGGAAGATGAAGAGTGGGCTCAGCTCTAAAGTTATTCTATTAACACAGCTCCACCCAAGTGACAGTTGCATCAATGATGCATTTGTAGTCAAAATTAAAGTGATGTGCCAACCTGTGGCAGGCATATCTGAGCATTAGGGACATTTTCATGGACATTTCTGACAACTTTATGTTCACTGACCATCATGAGCAAGTAAAAGAAAAAGCATAACATGGAATTTAAGTTAGGCTTTTTTTTTTAAAGAAGAGGGCAGTATATTTGATTGAATTCGAGGCACTGGCTCACATTTAAAATCATGTACAACACAGTGTGGAGTTGAACCTTTGTTATGTACAAATTCAAAGCCCCCAACAACAAAATGACAAACTCAAGTTGGCAAATGTTTAATTATGGGACACTCTTGATTTCCGTAATTTAGCACGGGAAATGTATTTTGACTAGGGGAGATGAGTAATAAGTAAGGTAATGTTTCTGGCTTTCCAGACACAAACAATGTCACTGCATTATCTCAGAAGAGTCCAAGACTGCTGCTAAAGGGATGTCTTTCAAGAATCCAAGCACTGGAAACTATTGTATTGAAGTTTCAGTTTTTCTTACGTGCGTGTATTCTTTGGAGGTTGATGTGCTTTTCCAGGTCCCGCCGCAGTTGGACCTCAGCGCCGTACTTGCCTACTGTCCCATCATCCACCAGGAGGAAATGGGAATGCAGATTGTTGAGAACGTTTAGTTTGCTTAGAGGGTTCAGCAGCGTCTGATACGGAGCAACAATCTGCAGAGTTGACAGATTGACACAAAGGAGTAGAAGGAAAGAGGATAGGAGAGTGAGCAAAAAAAGAAAGGAAAAATGACTTCTGTTTATCAATAAAACAATCTGGGCTATGACTAAATTAATTCTGTCATGAAAAAGACTCAACATTAAATAGATTGCGAGGTTATCGGGTATTTTAGGAATTGCTGTCGAAGTATCAAGATCTTTTGAAACAATCTTGAACAAATTAAAGCTGCATCTTACGTCTCTGCCAATGAGATCGTTCCTGTTTTCAATGACTCCCCAGGATGCGATCCCAATAGCGCAAATTTTCTTTGATGATCTTGAACAGTGTTCTTTGAGAGCGTCTCCCACATGCTTAGCCACACCTTTAGAAAGAATACATTAAACAATCAATAAACTGGTCAGGGTGCCAGAGGCTGGTCTGGGTGATTGACCCTGTGAGCAATGATTTAAACACTATGATCAGACCACACCATCTTAACGTTGCGCTGTAGCTGCAGACACACCTCGGCCACGACATAGCCAAATGACACGCTTAGAGCCCGGTATATAACTTCTGCCATAGTGCCAGAGTACAACGTAAATGTGCGTAAGTATTCATGCATAGAATGTGTGAGGGAGCAGGGGTGGAAAGTATAAGTTATTTAGCTGCAATATCCATTCAATAACAATAACACCAATTCTTTATGACACTCAGAAGGCAGTTTAACAATTACACGTTGGCTGTATTATTTTCCCATGCAGGGTTTTTCCAGAAGAAACGGGTTGCCGTTACCGTGGCGTTATGTTATGTTACAACACACTAGAAAGCACTGTGTAGCTCATTTGTATTTGATTAGTTAAGCAGGAGCCTACTATAAAATCCAATTAATCTCACATGTCACAGCAATAAGGCTGCACAAATTAAACCAGGTTACATCCTTTACCATCAAACTGGGAAACCTTATGTACCGAAATGTGGCACCATTTGAATTAATGTGAATTGGTCCTCAATCTTATCAATGTACTGTAACTCTTTTCATCAGTTTAGCTGCAGCAGCAACAGCCACATCTGTACAACATAGCAGCTGTGGATGAGGGGGACATTTTGGCGCTGGCCATAAACTTCTCTGAAGAGGTGCCACAACTTTCTCTATTCAGGAAAAACACTGCCATGAGCTAAACATTTATCCCATTATTCTGGACGTTTGTTATTTCTCATTCAAGACTTAAATAATCTCTCTCTGACTGCACACCTGTGTTGACCCCTCCGGTGAGTATCCAGGCCCCGGTAGTGACTGCAGCTTTGATGAGGCCCTTGCCTACCACCTGCTTGAGGCGTGGGTGCAGCTCAAAGTTCTGAACTCCTCCGTGGACAGAGATGAGGATCTTAGGAAGCTCCATATGCCACTCCTTCAGCATCAGCCGCAGGATGCTCTCTGGCGGCGAGTCGTGGGCCAAACGAACATACTGCCCACGTTTGCACAGATAAAAGAACAGCATGTTGACATGAACATATAAAGCAGAAAAAAGCAGCAATATCCGAGAAGCTAAAACCAAGCAGTGCTTGGTTGAAAAATGAATAGTTGATTAATTGTCTTATAGTGTCAGCTCTACATCTCTAAAAAAAAAAATGTTTTACTGATTTTGAAGAAAGTTAATACAAAAAACAACAACATCATTGTACCAATTATTATAAACAATCAATAAGTAAGATACATTAACACAATATATGTACATAACACATAATAATAATAATAATAATAATAATAATAATAATAATAATAATAATATATTTTATTTAAAGGCGCCTTTCTCGGCACTCGAGGACGCCGTACAGGGTATACATACATTAAAAACACCAAAAAAATATTAAACAACTAAAACAACAGAAAAGGCAAAGCAATAGACATTTAAGTGGAATAGGCAGTTTTGAACAGATGTGTTTTGAGTTGTGACTTTAAAAGGGGGAATGAATCAATGTTGATAAATGAGCAGTTATCAATAGTGAGAAAAAAACTGTCTGTTTTGGAAAGAGTTAATTTGGTGCCATTGAGGAGAACCTTGATTTTATTACTGTTTAATTTGAGGAAGTTTTGGGTGAGGCAAGTTTTTATTTCAGAGATGCAATCTGTAAGGGAGGTGGGCGGAAGAGTGGACGAGGGTTTGGTGGAGAGGTAGAGCTGGGTGTCATCGGCGTAACAGTGGAAGTGAATGTTAAATTTGCAGATGAGGGGGACCAGGGAGGGAAGGCACGCTTTAACAAGTTGTGTGGGGAGTTGACGACCTTTGGCTTTCATGAGACGAAGATCGGGGATGAACCAAGGGGCGGAGACGGAAAAAGTATGAGGATGGTGAGGAGTCCAGAATCAGTTGTAATGAGGAGGTCATTGGTGATTTTGACAAGTGCTGTTTCAGTGCTATGGAGGGAGCGGAAACCGGACTGGAACTGTTCATACAGGTTATTGTGGGATAGGTGAGAATGGAGTTGAAAGGCAACAAAAAAGAACAAAGAAGGAAAGGGGAAAGAAAGAAATAGAAAAAGAAAATAATTCAAAAAAATACAGGTAAATAATATGGGGGGGGGGTTCACTCTTTTGTTATGGTAAAATTGATATGTTATCTACTCTACTCTTTATCAAGGGGATCTTGGAGAGAGTCAAAAAAGGTAAAAAAAAAAAAATTAAAAAAGGCTTCCATACAATACTAAATGTTTGGGAAGATCTTTTTCATTTTTTCTTGTTTTAAAATGTCATATTCATCATATTCTTCACCCAATGAGCAAAGGATGGGGGAACTTGTTGCTTCCACTTCAAAAGGTTTAAACATCTAGCCACAAGTGTGGTGAGTGCTATGACCACAACTGTCTTATCTGGTAGCTGAGCTTGAGATTTTCCTGGTCTTACGCCAAAGAGGGCACAAACTGGGTCGGGGTCTATTTTGATTTAAAACATTTCACTGAAAGATTTAAAAAACACCCATCCAGAATGAATTAAGACTTGGGCAAAACCAGAGCATATGTATTGGTCTGCTGGCTGGCCTCTTCACCGAGGGTAACAAAGATTATGGGTTTGGTAGATCCTTGCCAGCCTGGCCTTAGTGCAGTGGGCACTACACCTGATTTCCACCGGTTGCAGAACGTCGATACCATTGGCAGGACCAACAGATCCCATTGCTCTGGACGGAGACCAGTAAAGGCTATTTAAAGCACTTTTCCCGGTGAGTGCTGAGCGTTACTGCGCAGCCTCCAACTGACCTTAACGACGTATATGTGACGTGGGCAACCTTTCTGAAAGTTCTAAGTCTTCTGGTAGCTGTGCCAAGAGA
>NC_045733.1:23866967-23867063 GCF_008692095.1 Etheostoma spectabile | reverse complement strand
TCATTCCAAATCTTGCAGAGACGGAGAGCGTAGGTATATGTTAGGAGACAACATAGGCACAGGCTAATTATTGCTAACTAAAATGCTAGTTAACAT
>NC_045733.1:23866654-23866957 GCF_008692095.1 Etheostoma spectabile | reverse complement strand
TTAAACCTAAACAGCTAATGTAAGTCCAAACTGTCTGCAAGCTTCTCCTGACAAAACGGTGACTATGACCGTGACTATACTACTAGGGTACACCAAGTCGCTTGGTTATGACACAATCGTTAGCCTACTTTTACAAAAACGTCTGCTACGGAGCAACGAGAGCTACATGGTAATGGAGCCTTTTATACATTGTAGTGTTTCTTTAGAAATAAACAATGGACAAATAGAGTCTTTAAACGCTACAGATGTAAAGTTATTTGCTGTCAAAGTGGTGCCAAAATGAATGGCAGTCAATGGAATGCT